>NC_084903.1:21229689-21529689 GCF_949316345.1 Pungitius pungitius
CCAGCACCACCGCAGAGTGCCGAGAGAGGCGATAAGACTGACAAATGCCTCGGCGTGCACACACACACACACATGCACACATGCACGCACGCACGTGCACGCACACACACACAAATGGCTTTGAGCAGTGTGTGTGTTTTTTTATTTTTTTTATTTCCAAACTTCCCACGCTCAAACATGCTGTTTATGCAAAACACATTGATCTTCAGTTCCACCCTCTGTCTCTCTGGTGTGATTCTCTCTCCGACCCCCCGGCTTCCTAAATGCATGATTCATGGATTCACAAAGATGTGCAAGATGTCCTCAAGCAAGCGCTTGATTGTGTGAATTTTAAGTGAAATATGCATCGAGATGCTGTCAAGTGCCGATCCTGGGACTCAAATCCGTCCAGAGGAAGCGACTTCTGTGAGACTGTGCAGGTTAGACACGAGTACAAAGAGCATGTTATGCTCACTGTTCCTCCTGCAGCGACTTCGTTCTGGAGCTCTGGAACATCTGGAACAATCAAAGCAGCATGGGCGACGTCATTATACACATGGACAGCTTCAGTTCACCAGACTCCACAGACTCAGCACCGACTCGTCTTTGCCCACCAGCCTTAGCGAGGGAGTTGCTTTTTATCTTTTTACTCTTTTTACATCTGACTAAAGTCCCACTGTGTCTGCCCCCTGTTAAAGCTAAATTGATCAGGAGGGGAGGGGGGGTTACACAACCCCCCCCCCCACACACACACACAGCCTGTTGTGTGTCAGCACATCATTGCCTGCGGACACACAGCACACATGGGGAAAAATAAGCATATTTGGAGCTTGGTTTTATGTAAAAATTATTCAATTTTCTAGACAAAAATATCTAAGTCTTAATTTAGTAAAAATGTTGAACCTTGTGGACTTGATTTGTTTTTAAAGCTTGAAAGCAAGATGAAGAGATACCTCCGTACAGAGGAATCGAAGAGAAACACTTTAAAGACGTAGATTCTAATCTACATATTTTAAGATTGAAAGCAAAAACTGAAGGATAATGGACAATAGTGCTTTGTGCAAAAAGCTTATTTGTCATATTTATACTGTGAACTTTTTAGTAGATTTTTAATCTACTGTTTCTGCAAATGATGCAAGGTGATATCCAGAAACAGGAGGTTTCACTGTAACAATCATCATATTTAAATAAATTATATTTGGAACATTCCTGTTTAGTGGCAAAAGGTCAACGACGAACCATCCTCTTTCACCAGGGTCACGTAGTCATAGCAACCGAGTCAGCTATAAAAACCATGATGAGCCTTTTTAGAAAATGATTAATTGCGGGTTTGCACGATGTTGTTCCCTGAGAAAATGAGGGGCAAACAGCAAATTTGGGTGATTATTGCCTCACCATTTATTATGCTTAACCTAAAGTCACAACCATTACAAGCCTGATGGGAATATCTGCTTACAAGTCACAACCATTACAAGTCTGCTCAAGCTTCCCCAAATCAATCAAGTTTGCAGAATCCTTGCACCATAATCATTGCACCTTAATGATATTGTGTTCGCGGCAGAAAAATACAAAGCTGGCAGTCACACACACACACACACACACACACACATGCAAAACCGGCGTTCCCATGGTTTTCCTGGCAGATGTGATCTAATTTGCATAGCCAGTAGCGAGGGTACAGTGTACCAACATGCAAATAGATGACTGTCAGCGCTCGAGATGTTAACACTAACCTCATAACTCTCTACTCAAATATTGATAAACTCTGTTGCCATGATAGACAAAACTGTAGTGTCCCGACAGGAGAAGAGGAAGTAATCGGTCTGCCATCTGGTGCATAGGTGTATATACAGTATATATATGTATACTGTATATGGTAACTAGTTGTAAAAGAATCAGGTAGTGTGGCGGAGCTTTTCATGTCCAATCAACAGTCAAATCCAAACAGACGATACAGATGTTCCCACACAAACAGATGGAAACATCCATTCGTGTGCTTTACACACACACACACACACACACCGACACTCTGATTCCCTTTCCTCCTCTTAGTCAACTCCAACAAGCAGAAGCTGAATAAAGAGATCAGCCCGGGGGGGGGAGGGGGGGGCTCGCGTCTCATGGGCCAGGCACAAAGGCTCAGCAGGGTCACTGCTGTGGTTCGTCGGCTTTTAGAGTCAATAACTTTTTTAATGGATACAGATAAAAAAAATAAAAAAAGAGCGGTGCAGTTGGCGTGGTTACATCGGGGCGGCGAGGTCTTTCACTGAAGATTGTGCAGCGTTTTAACGATCAGCGGGAAGGACGGAGGAGGACGACGACGTCCAACGTCGTGTGGGAGAGAGCGATGGCGACTCACTGCCGAGGGAATCTCTGGAGAACGTCTCTCTGCAGGCGTCTGACGCATCGCTGTCACTTAGCTGACAGGCCAGATGCTGCAGGTGCTTTGTGGAAATTGTTGGGGATTTGTCAGTTTGTCGTGTTCATCACTCTGTTTACTGACTGTTTTGGGGCAAAATGTTGCCTCTGAAGGTGGAAGGCACCACAAGTGTACCTAATTTCACCTTTTCATTCAACAAACTGAGATCCTCACCCATTGCATTCGTGCCTCTCATTTATTACTTTTTTATTTTGAAACAGTGCAGTTACTGCAAAATTCTTTCCAAGTGTTACTGCTGATGAGAAAAAAATATACATCTCAATGGTATTCATCTCTATTAGACAAAACAGGACCAAAGGCTAGACAGCGGACTGGATTTAACATTCCTTAATTGGCTTATTTTTGAAGGCAAGAGATTGATTCATCTTGAACTGATTCTACATAACACAGATACAGAATACTTTCAATTAAGTGGTTAGTACATGGAAAAAAGTATTAAAATGCATATAATGAGGAGTTTTTTAACATGCACACTCAATCCCAACCAAATTTTAACTGCTCACTCAACTCCTCCCCTGAAGAAGATCAGGTTTAGAACGGTGGCTCTGAAAGAAGAAAGTTATCGTGCAAAGTCAAATTAAACTTATATATGTTTACTTATGAAGGTCTGGGGAAAATAAATCAATAGTTGACCAAGAAAAAGTCATTTCAGGACAACTCTCTTCAACTTTAAACAACATGCTTTAGTGCAGATTTAAGTTTTCTCTTCAGGAAGGATGTGAATTAAGTTGGAAGTGTGTTACATTAAGATATGACGAGTTTAGGTGTATCGGCTCTAATGTGGGTACCGATTTGTTCCTGTGGGTTTTCTTATTTTCACTTCCCACAGCCTGCTTACCACACTCCCGTTTTCTCAGAATCTAACTGTAGGCAGACAGTGTGTTTCTCGTGTGCATGAGCTCAGCGTCACCGTGTGAGCGTGGCAGTTTGTGGGCACACACACACACACACACACACACACACACACACACTCCATGGTGTAATAGGCTACGGGGGTGGTGTTCATAGTCTTAAGCAGAATGGATGCAAATCCACATTACACAACACATTCCCATTCCAGAATAGCGATCCATCAAGCCCCCCCCCCTGCACTAAGCATCTGTACATAAACCTCAATTATGCTAATGCTAATCCGTGGGACATTGACGTGAGTAGGCAAGGAGGCTAACGGCTGAAGACTTTGATGTGTGCTGCCACTTGGCAGGGCCTCCTGAAGGACTAGCATTGGACCCCCAAACTCCACCAGGGCTTAAGGAGGAAGCACCAGCGCGGCCTTGTCTGTTCCTCTGCTGATTACAAGGGCTTAGGGGGCTTCTTTTATTTGCCTCTTTGGTAAGGACCCAATCAGGGGTGTCAGTTCTACCCCCAGTGCTGCTTGGCAGTCCGTTTGACTCTCCCCCCCCTCGGTGCAATACTTTTGCTTTCTTCTGTGTGTTGTTTTTTCATTGTCGGCGTGCGGATGCCTGCCATGTGGTACATTTACATCCCAACGCCTTCTGTTTGGAATCTGGTTTTGGTAACAGACGACATGTACTTGTGTTGTGATTTATGGCAGAATGTGCCAGCATTTATGATTGTGTTAATCCTGCTCTTAACGTGGTGAACTGAAATAACAAGAGGAAACTCGAGCATATTGCCTTTTTTTTATGCCTTAAATTTAGCATTGAAATATTTCTAATCATTTCTCTTAATGAAGAAAGATGGGAGATGATACATTTCCTGGCAAATAGAGACATTGTTTGCAGAGATTTTGTTCCATTAATGACAAGTGCTTTTTTTTTGAAGCACTTTGCCTCCTTTCTTAGCCCATGTTCACATTTTTCCAAGCTTTCAGCAAAAACCCTGCCACAAGAGAGGGATTAAAGCTTATTTTTCAGTGAATGAGTCAACACATGAAAATGGGGGAAAACACTGCAGACAGTTTGTGTAACAAAAGAGATTATGAACATTTAGGAGGAATTTGGGAAAATAATTGGGGCTTGTCCTAATTTCTGTTTGGAGGACTGTGAAATAGTGGAATAACCTTTGAGTCCAGATCAAAACCTCCACGGTCAAAAGGATATAATATAACATGTCGCAGTACAGACCAGTGGTCAGACTTAAAAAGAGTTTGGGTGATGTAACACTGTGACGGGCCAGAGGAACAACAATATGTCCTCTCAAGAGGCACCGACATAATAACAGCGGTTTGTTGTGGGGGTGATTGTTATATTGCGCAATCTGTTCCAGCCATTCGGAAAATAGAGGCTTTTTTTGTTTTTGTATTTGTACACATCCTTCAGGCCCCGCAGAGTGGTGACTACGCACAAGAAAACACACTAATGTGGTTTGATTAACACGCAGGGACAACATCTAAAGCCAGAGACCATTAGGGGCGTCAACAGCCCACAGTGTCTCCTCACAAGGTGGTCGTGAAAAAAAAGGAGCAGACATCAAAAGATGTCTGGGGGGGGATGGTGTTTGAGACACTGCTCCACAATCTGATGACCGCGATGATGCCTTCAGGGTCGAGCGGCCTGGACCGTAGACGTGCCGGAAGCTGGACCAGTCCGCAGGATCAGCTGACATTTAGTCTGCATAAACACAGCTGCTGAGCCGAGCAACGTAATCAAGTGAAACATCCCAACACAGTCACTCACAAACACTGACGTTGTTACACACATGTCCACACAAACACATGGAACCACGTGCTCCACTCACTGTTAATTGTGGTTTAACCTGCAGAAGGTCACATTTTTCAAAATCCAGTTTCCTCATACGCTTTCCACACAACAAGCTTTGTTTTGCAGTTACAAAACGATTACATTGTAACCGCCATAGAAGCTTTATTTTATGAACTTCCAACAGCCCACGCTAAACAACGCGGGTTCACAACAGAGTAAGTCGTAAGACGTAATCCAGGAGTCACCTGGCTGAACTACATCACCATCAATCCTCTATCCCAACATCTCTGCTGCTCCTCTCGAATCCCAGGTTCATCAGTTGCCACACTTGTAGCTCGTGTGATAACCACAAAAATAATCAGGTCAAGGTCCTCTTTTTAAGGAAAATTCTACATGCACGAGATGTATTTGCGTCCTGATGGATCTGAAGACCAAAGCGGATGCAAGGAAGACGTTTCTGTCAGTGGCTCTTCACCAGCAGCCATGTGTTCACCGACTGTCTGTGCGTCTAATTGGCTGATTGACAGTTGGTCTGCCTGTCTGATCGCCTAATTGGCTGGCTGGCTTATGCTCAGCCCCCCGATGCGTCGACAAACAAGTATCCTCGCTGACAGTATCACATTTGTCTAATTAATTAGATGTGTTTGCCACAACAGCAGGTAGTTAGCGCTGACAAGACAGGCCTCGTTTGGGGCTGAGGGAGCGAGAGGGATAAGTGCCTCTGTAATTGTACCTCGGAAGTAAAAAATAAATAAGTTGTTTTCATACGGGAACAAAGTGAACATTCCTCGGCTTTGAAGGGGCACTTTTTTAAGACGGAGAAAAGAAGAAGAACCGCAGAAGAAGAAAAAAACATCTGAAACTGTTTTATTCTGAGTGCTGGAAGGGAAAAGAGACAAAAAAAAAGAAGAAGATCTCCAGGAAGACGCAGGAGCTCAGTCAGTCAGCCGAATCAATGCGGGCAGACAGGCAGACGAGGCGAGCAGCGGGTTCCTCCGATGTCGACGGTGCTCCACTGACACTCATCTGCTCAGACAACCACTTTCAAACTCCTCTCTGTCGCCCACCTCCCCCCCCCCCTCTCTCTCTCTCTCTCTTTTTATTCTTTATTTAAATGCGTCTTCCAAGCTGCCCAAATCTCACAGATCTGTCTCAGCTCTTCCTCGTCTTCCCTCTAATCTCTCCTAACCGTCTCTTCCCACTAACCAGAAAGGGAGACAGCCAAGGAGCAGGAGAGAGAGAGAGAGGGAGAGAGAGAGGGAGAAAAGGTGTGTGTGTGTGTGTGTCAAGTGGGGCTTGTGTAGCAGCAACAGCTGTCATTAGAGTGGGCAGGAAACCACCCTTGTGACTGAGTTCAATCAAACTGTAATCCTCAGCACATGATCATCATGACAGGGTCACCTCTCCTCTACTGCTGCGGTGCAGGAGCAGGTGGATTGCACACACACACACACACACACACACACACACACACACACCTTCCACTGCCAGCTGCGTCTACGCAAATACACGTACACACACACACACTTTTTATTTGCTACCAATTTCACTGTTATGCTAGTTTTTTTTCTTGACAGTCCTTATATTACCTGGTCTGCCCCCCTCCCACACACCCCCCTCCCCGTAATGAATCCATCTGAGAGGGCCGGGCCGAAGCTGCAGTCATGAATAATTCAATATCTACCCCCCCCCCCACACACACACACACATACACGCTTTACTCTCATTCCCCACATTCCTCATTCCTGTCATCCCCTCTGAGTCGCCCGACCTAACACACTCTGCTCTGCATCCCTGAACACTACAGTATTTCACAAGATTGTTGTCCTATATTTGAACGTGTGTTTGACCTTGTTTTCGGGGTCCCTTCCGGTTTCCAGGGTAACCGCAATTAGGGGGTAACGGTTAGACTGTGTCCGGGGCAAAGAAGAGACTTATTCCCCCTCACTAACGAACATCCCCTTTCCGATGTGGAAATTGTTACAGCATCTCCTCCAGTGACACCTCGAAAGGCTTCGCTCGTCTCAGCGCCGCGCTGCAGCAGGAGGAGGACAAGGCGCCACAGTACACGCGAGCACGCATTCTAGTCGAGGACATCGATTAGGGTGCATTGACAAAAGAAGGTATGGATTATTGACCTGGAGGTGCATCAATACAAGCTTTAACAGGCACTCATGTGGTTGCAGGTGTCTCACAGGTGTCGCAATTGGGTCCCAATACAGAAATAAGCGGAACTCAAATATTTATATTCACATAATTAAATCATTTCATTCCGTATGTTTATGTGCTGCTGCCGATCCTCACTAGGATTATTTTAATAATTCAGTTTGCAACAATACTCGTATGTATCACTGGGTGCTGCACGTCTAAACATTGCTACAAATTAAATTACTTCGAGGGTGTAAATAATTTCACAGCCTCCAGTCGATTCCGGATATTTGCTCCGTATTCTTTGTTATCACAATAATTCTGTTTCTGTGAGGGGGCGACTTTTTGGCTGCTTGTTGCAGTTTAGCGCCGAAGCCTTTGAGTCAGCCACTATTATGATAATTAGTTGACACTTTTTCACCAGAAGAAAAAGGTAAATATTTAATAATATATATATATAAAAAATTGTGTTCTTTCTACCAAACTCATTCAGCTGGGTGGGCTGCCTTAGCTTAGCTTCTAGCTAGCTCGCTATGCACGGTGCTCATATGATGATATGATGGAGCGTAGTTTGACACGGTCCGGTTATTCTAGTCTTCACTGTGCAGAGCTTCTTCACGCTCTTTCTGTTATCTGATACCAAAGATGTAATGTGTGCGTTCCCCCCTCAAGTAATGCAACAATGCGCACAGCGCTGTGGGGAATGCTGTGTGTATGAACGCCTTTTTTCCACCTTAGATCTTAGATTAAAGCACTGAAGTATTCTAAATGGACATTAAACACAATGATCCCAGAGGAGTCGTATCGGTTAAATGGAGCAGCTAACCAGACTGAAGGACTGTGTTTCCATTAGGAGGTTTCAGACCTTTTAGTAACTCGCACTGACACCACTAAGGTTTTAGAGACCAGATTCATCGGGAACAATGCGGTTTTAAAAGCAGGTTTTGTGGATATTCATGGTGGAGCAACATGGCACCCAGCACTATGAACATTAACAATCTTTATAATATATTTTAGATGGCATCTAAGCTTCCACCATACGGATAACAATGAAGACCCTGAAGAATAAAGGATGAGTTTGACTTCCAAGGTGCTTCGGCTACAAAGCAAAAGGAGGAGAGGTGCAAACGGTGGTTGATCCCCAGATTATGTCCCACTTCATTTGCCGTTTAGCTTCACTGATGCATTGAAGGACAAAACATCTCACTATTGGTTAACGCTCGATTTCGAAAACATTCGAGAAGCAAATGGTTCATGGGGGGGGGGGGACTGTGCGTGATTCCCTTTCATGTCATTAGCGCCTCAGCCAGCAGAAATGACACCTTTTGCACCCAGGAGCACGGCTGCTTCAGATCGATGCCCGCGGCGGTCCTTAAATCAATGACTGATGTTGTAACTAGGGGACTCGTCTGTTCAGCAGACCCCCGATGGGAGGGGGGGGGGGGGTCGAGAGCTAGACAGAGATCGTCACGGAGAGAGGGAGGGGGGGGGGCATATATAGCGAGGAGGAGACAGAATGCAGTGAGCTGAAAGTGATAGAAATGGATGACAGAATACAGAAGTAGCCCAGAACGGAGACAAAGTGTGTTTTCTAGGTGTTGCGTAAATGTCTGAGGAGGAGACATAGACACACAAAGACACACAAAGACACACAAAGCCCCGAACCTCCTGCTAAGTGTCTTCACCATACAGCGCCATGCAAATGGGGTCGTGCAGAAATATCTGCTCATCTGACGAGGCACGGACGTTCTTTCTCTTTCTCCCTCTGCAAAGTGTGTGCCTGCATGGGGGGGGGGGAGGTGTGGAGGGGAGAGGAGGAGGGGGGGGGGGGGCAAAGTAATGGGCAGGAGGTGGAGCGTGAAAAAGGTGAGGGAGAAAAATCACATCAGCGGAGAGAGAGAGAGAAGCGATGAGAGAGTGCCTGGCTCCTAAGGCCAGATGTATTTACCTGGGTAATGATAGTCATCTGGACCGACAGGGCGTGTGTGTGTGTAGCGTGTGTGTGTGTAGCACAGAGCACAGGTTGCGGTGTGTCTGTCTGACTGACTGACTGCTTGGCTGAGCTGCTGGCTTGTTGATATATTTGCTGGTAAAAAAAACAAACAGTCTCCATTGTTCTCCTTTGCTCTCTCCGTCTTTTCTGAATCTTTTTTTTGTTTTGTTGTTGTTGTTGTTGTTGTTATTCGTTCATTTTTATTCCTTCATTCCCCCACTGCTCGCCGGCGTCCTCCTCACCTCCCTCCATCATCTCGCCCTGCTTTGCTTCAGAAGTCAGCTTTATTAATTCATAAAAACCCATTGCAACACATGATTGAGTTCCAGAGGCACTGGAGCATGATTATATCCCGCTGCACACGCGCATTCACACACACACACACACACACACACACACACACATTCCCATGTTCACAGCCCTCTAGTTCAGGCGCAAAGCAAAGGCCCGACCCATTTGTGTTGTGTTACGTACAAGCAGGCGGCGGCGCAGCTCGCCTGCGGCTCGAGGGGACGCGAGGCGAGCCGACATAAATGAGGTTTTGTCCACAGTTTCTTGCCAATGGTCAAGATCCCGGTTCTCCTTTTTTTATTTTTTTTTTCCCTTCTTGTATTTCTTCCAAACATTGTAAATATTTGATGTGTGATTGTGTTTGTGCATGCGAGCGTGTGCTGTACACGCGGGGTCGAATCCTCTTTTTTTTTCTCTCAGAAGGACACGGGCGTTACGTTTGACTTCTTTTATCAAGGGTTGCCAGACGTGAGCCCCGAGGTCAAAGAAGGGTTTCACATAAACACACTCGCATTTACCCCCTCCCGACTGCCCCCCACCCCGGCTGAAAAGAGTAGGAACAGACAGGACTGGCCGCTTAGATATGGATTGCTGGGATTGAATTAAAAACATTAGCTCAAGGCTGTGCGGCTGAATCCTGATGATGAGGCCACGGGGGGAAAATGGAGAAAATGGGCTTTTGCTGCCAGGGCCTTGAAAATCCCTTACTAATGGAATGAGTGAAGGCAGAGAGAGATAACGAGGGCGAGGGTGGGGGGAGCGGGAGCAGGGAGGGGGGGGGGGGGGGGGACGTCACGAAGATGAGTGCGAGTGAACGGTTCCAAAGACAATGCGATGCGTCTGTGCTGAAACAAATGGAGCAGAGCCAGAAGGCCCCCGACGAAACATCATTACAAGCAGCTCCAGAAATATGATGTCCTCGGGGGGGGGGAGGAGGAGGAGGAGGGGGGGGGGTTGGGTGGTATCCAAGGAGCACACAGCCCGCTTACAGTCAGTCGGTCATGCACTGGACAAGCGTTTGCCAAGATGTTTATGTGAATATATTTATTTATTTATTCACGTATGCTCTTTCTGAGAAGAGCTCCGTGCCTCCGATCACATGGCAGGTGCCATGACAACGAAGGTGAACCCTGGCTCATTACGAGAGGTCAAGGAGCTGAAATGAAACCTTTCATTCGGACCGACTACACCAGCCTACTTTTTATCTGGTGTCCTGCGTGAAAAGTCGTTGTAACACATTTATATTTATATCTTTCCCTTTCTTATTAGCGTATTTTTTTTATGCAACAAGTTAAATAAAACAATCCCACAGAGCTGAAAACCCCCTGTTAAAAGCGTGCAACGGTACAGGACAACTGGCTTCTCTTGGTGGTTTTAATCCCATTGGGGACACAGTCTGAGGAACACAGACCAGATGGTTCATTAGAAATAAAACGCTCTCGGTGCAAACTCACGCAAATGTGTGTGTGTTGTTTTTTTTTTCTTCTCCTTTTTGATTTTCTCTGCGACCATCGCGGTTAAATTTCTCCGAGCGGCGGGCATTTCAGCCCCCTCATTTCTCTGAGAGCCGAATCGAAGCACGTGACATGGGCTGACATGGGCTTCAAATGCACAATCTGGCTGTGTTACGATGGTAGCAAATTAATAAGTGAATGCTATCTGTGGGTAGCAGAGCGGGGCGTCTTGCCAGGCCTTTTTGTTCCTGTACCACTTCTTTTTAATGTAAATGACAGAGGACACACAAACAGACGGGGGCCTCTTGGTTTAAATTGGATTTTGACATGGATATTGGAGCACTTTGTGCATGTGTGCATGAATAGAAAGTGTGCGCGCATCCTGAACGTGGTACACGCGTGTGCATGGTTTGGCCCTTGAATGCATTTGCACACAGTGTTTTGGAGAAGACGTTTGTGTTTTCGGGTTGGACACAAAACATGCGGCGGAAACATGTATCTTTAGATTAGAGAGGCAGGGCGGGCGGGAATGGAAGCGAGAGACCGAATGAAGTCGAGGCGGCCAGCAGTGTCTCGCTCCTCCGTCTCTCTCTCTCTCAATATTGGTATTACAAAGTCACCGAGAGATGGCAATCAGCGGGAGATGTGTCTTGAAGATGAAAGCCCAGGGAAAGAGAAACAGAAGGAGAGCGAGCGCAAAGGAGAGCCTCTTAAGGCACCTCCATCAGTCTGTCGTTAGGAGGGTAATGAACCCAGCGCCGCTGCTGCCAGGCAACCAGTGACTCACTCCACGCACCGCATGCACCCTCCGCACAAGACAAACACACTCACCAAAACAGGGACCTCTCGAGTACCCCGAGCTGAGTCTCCGCCGCTCACCCGTTATCCGGCAATCTTCCCAATTACGGGATGTTTGCACACGAGGAATATAATGAACATCCATCACAAAAGAAAAAAAAGTAAAAGATCACAGGACTGAACATTTGCTTGCATCCGCCTCCCCCCCCCCCTCCCCCCCCGCTGGCATTCGTCCCCGAGCCGCTCTGCTTCGCACCGCACGCCGCGAGCGTCGCTGCGCTTCGCGTGAAACTGCTTTACCGAGGAGGCTTTACAGAGGTCTTGTATCACAAAGGGGGAAACATGACTTATAGGAGCTACATGCAACGCTCACAGCATCGATGGTGGTGTAACGTCCACCGTTGCTCTCCCTCAGGGTGTCATGATTGTTAGCGCCGTTAGCTACCAGCGGCCAGGTAAGACGCCGCCATGTTGGATGCCGCTAAAGCGACTCGTGTCTTCAAAGAGTTCGATGGTTTCTGTTGTGGGCCTATTTACCTAGAATTTACTAAACCAACACTTTGTGTTGTCCATGCATGAGCAGCCTCCTCATACACAGGTACGACTCTGGCTCCGTACAACACTTGCTGAGGAAATGGTTGATTCGATATCGTGCGTTTGACATCAGTGCCGATTGGGCACTGACATGAAACTTTGAGAGAAAGGGATTTCTGAACGGGAGGTTGGTGATCAACTCAAGAGGGTGACATCATTTTTTTGTTTTGTTCTTAGCACAGCTGGGAATGTTCACAACGTTTGCAATCTGTGATTTGTGTGCTTTCAGTTTAGTCTGTATGCGACCATTCATTGCTCTAGAATACATTTGTGCACACATATTTGCATGGACAGGAATTTCAGTGTTTGCCGAGGAGCAGAAAGGAATCGTTTTCTTTTCTTGGCTCGATAACCCGCCTGCCGCTTTGATGGGTCTGATTACTGGAAGCTCACCCCGATTCCACCAGCTGACAGTTCACAATCCCTCCTACTAATGCAATGTAATTTATTCATTCAGCCTCTCTCCCCACTTTGGTTGCCAAAACTGTGTGCGAGCTTGAAAAATGACAAATTATCAGTCAAACACAACCGCGAACACAGTTTGACGCCCTGCGTCACCAAACTGATGACTTTGGCAACAATACTGACAAGAAGAGAAGAAAAAAAACTCCTTCCGCAGCAGACTCACCGTCTTGAAACCAGTGAACCGGCGGCGATTTCAGCATCACCTAAGCGTGCGGCATAGCGGTAATTTTCATCTATTAGCACATGCATCTTCATTTGAAAGCTCGCAGTAGGTGTTATTAATCAAAGGCCGACACTCTCCTCACTCCAACCGACATGTGATCGGACCGCGTTCATGCACCAGCCAACCAACGCGGTCTGAGGGTGGCTTTGTGTTTCCGTGTCAGCAGTCGTCCCCGACCGACCGCACCCTGAAGATGTGGGTTGGACTGTCAGCCTCAGTCAGACATCACACAGACACACACACACACACACAGTGAGTTTGAGCCTGTCATCTTCTCTTCAGAGATCATTCATGGCTCAATACCAAAATAATCTTCCGACCGAGAGGAACTATTCTGGTGTCTCCGTGTGTGTGTGTGTGTGTGTGTGTGTTTGTTTGTGTTGGATGTGCATTAGAAGACCTCAGTTGTCACCCAAGCAGCTCAGACCCTTGTCAGTTACAGATATGTCACAAAGCCCTCCGTATTATTAATCCCACTCTTCCTTCTCATTGCATGGGATGTAATGAGTGTGACACATTGCACTCACACACACACACACAATGCGCTTCTAATCTGTCCACCCGACAGATTATTGTCAGAGCACATGACTCGAGGGCGTGTCAGCTCTGAGAATCAGCAACACGAGAAAACAAGGGATCTTTTTCCCTCAGCAGATATCTCTCCATGTCGTAGCCGCAGGTGCACAAAGCTTCATTAATGACGCCTCAGTTTCCTTTCGGTCCAACCTAAGTCCAAATAGTTGTTTCCCTTTGACTTTTTATTTCTCACATAACATATGTGACATTGTGTTTGGTCCTTTGTTAATTTCAAAACTGAATGAATGTGCCTTCTGAACTTGGACCGGTGTCAGTTGAGCAGCTCATCTTGCTTAAAAGAAGGAGAGGGGATATGTGAATATCAAATGTGATGATTTAGTAATGTGAATTTCATTACGTGACTAATCTTCACATAATGTTAATCCGATGGACGGAGGGGGGTTTCACAGACTTCCTGTTCTAATTCAGGGACGTTCTCCTCCGTGTTGCGATTGGTCCGATGCTCAGAGGACGGCTCGGTGGCCGGACCGCTGCGCTGATTATAGGTGACAGGGACACTGCTGGCCAGAGGGAACCTGAAAGTGTTGGCATGGCGATGGGGAAAGGTCGTCACCACGGCCCCGTCAGCATCATCATGTGACACTGCGATGAAAGAGCCGTAGAGAACAACAAGGAGGCCGCAGCGCGTTCCTTCAAATGCAGCGTTGACATTAAACAACTTTAAATTAAAAATGTAGCATTAAAATAAATGTTTTGCTGAATGATATTGATGAGTAATCGTGACAATGATGCACCCAAATCAGTCATTTTAGAAATAGCAGAGGAGGAAATCAATTTAAGTGAACAAAGAAAAGAAGAAAAATGTACACGCTAGTAACAAAAAAAAAGATAAAGAAACGATAAAGAATTCAGTGCCGTCGCCTGAGAGCCCATGGTGTCATGGTGTTCTTTAGTGGGTTTTCTACAGTATGAAATGCATCATCATACATCAAACACTCATCACTAAGTGTTAAATACTGCACCACCTTCATTGCCATTACATATTTAACCAATAGCATCCTTTGATATACATGCTGTATTTTTGTTGCTGTGATTGTAATTCATCCTTACACCCCCCCCCCCCCCCCCCCACGCCCCTCGCCCCCGAGGCGCAGTTCCCTGCGTGCGATTGGCTGAGCTCTCCTCCCTCTGCGGCTGCTCTCCGTTCCGCACTCTCTCTCCTCCTTGCGGGCTCGTCGAGTACAAGTGGGAGCAGAGGGGTCGGAGGAGGGAGTGATTGGAATTCATTACGGTCAAATGATTGCAAACTCTGGAAGCCGAGAGGCTTTTCTAATCACAGCTGAATGGGCTGTGGAGTTAATGCGGGGCAGGCTGTGGAGTGGAGGAGAAAGGAGGAGCGAGAACTCCATCACCAGTGGAGCGGTGTCAAGAGCTCTTCACACGGGGCTCTAATGGTGGAATTGTTCTGACACTGAATGGATACATGGAGGTGCTGTGTTTCACGGTGCTTTTGGTTCACTCTTAAAAATGCAGTGAAATCCATTGCTTTATCTTTATTGAACGGTTTTTCACTATCGGATGTTGCTTTTCACATTTGTAAAGCACCATTTTGTGTATAGAGTCTTTTCCCCGATAATTATTTAGTAATTAAGTTATTCTCCAATTGAGATTTATTGAACAAAGATGGAGTATTAATGTTCAAACGATCCGTCTTAACTGAGCGGACACTGAAAACCAAAAAAACCCCAACGTTAGGAACAACAAAAACTGTCCTGCCTCTTTAAACGTTCATTTCATCCTCCTCTGAAACGGCGTAAAAAACCATGAACCCAGGTAACGGCGCGACCAGTGAGACAGTGGAAGGGCTGTGCCCACTGACCATTATCCAGCACTGGAGGGCCACTGCCGCTCCAATCCTGCTTGGGTCCCTCTGCCCCCCCCCCCCCCCCCCCTGCTCCTCCCACCCCTCCCCGCCTGGGCTTGTTGGCGCCCATCACAAAGGAGCAGAATCGCTGGCACACATCCGGCATCCGAGAGCCCGGGGATCAGAGGAGAGGAGATCACTCATCCTGCCTCCGACTTTTTTGGGATAGCGCCTCACTGTAGATTAGCCCGCGGCGCTAACCTGTGAGGCCCGCGGAGCGTTGGCGGGGGCCAACTTCAAATGGCCCTCGCGGGGGCTCCCCCCCCACCCTCCCTCGCGGACTTTAAAGACATATGTGCGCATGGCAGATCAAATAAAAAAAACGCCGACTCTGAGGCGGGGTCTCATCTCTTTTGGCACAAGTCCTCCAAAGAGCCACCTGCCCGCTTCTGCGTGCCGGCGCTCATCACAGAGGCCTCGTTGGAGATAACTGCTGCTGTCGGCCTGGACGTTTCCAGCTCTCGATTCACAAGCCATATGGCTCTGTTGGCCTGTGCATAATATTGAATACATTACGCCCCTTTTCTGCCCGAGGATCTGTTTTTCAAACGACTCAAGATCCGACTGTACGCTGGCCTTATAAACAAGAGCAGAAGCAATTTGTCTTGGAAGTAGACAAAAGTTTTGCAATTAAACAAAAAAGGGCGTCGAGCTTGTGTGGATGCGTGAAGATAAAAGACCGACTGCATCTAATTGTTTTCCAACCGAATCGCCACGGCGATGAGCGCTTCGAACTCGCACAAAGCAGACCTTTGTTTGTTTCATTTGATTTATTTCTGTTGTAACCTTAAGATAGAACACAACACTAAATACTCTCAATCGTTCGGATCCAATCAAACTCAAGAGGCAGGAGACCTTTTTTTTTTATGAAGTGTCTGATGGAGCCGGAGGTCCTGGAGACACTCCAGGGATGGACATCTAGAGTGACACCCCAGTGGCCTGAGATCATGTGTCTGGGTTCATTACTTATTATGCTCCGACACATTGTTGGCACAGCAGACTCGCTAGCACCACACACACACACACACACACACACACACACACACACACACACACAAACACACACACACACACACGCACAGAACCTTATTTGACTTTAATGCAAATGATCCTGGCCTAGATCAATGCCTGATGACTGATCGGGGACCGATCTGTGTAAATTTAAATGGTGTTAAACTGTGCCGCAAATACGAGGTCCCCTGTTGCTAATGAGACGACTTAAGCCAGAGAAGGCCACACATCGCTGACTGAGCGCACAACTCTACTCTGCTGAGGCATTCATCCAAGCTGGCAGAGCTTATTTTCACACTTTGAGCAAACCCGCATCCTGGTAAGGGTGTGCATGGTGTGTGTGTGTGTGTGTGTGTGATATGTCTGTGCCAGCTGACAGCCACAGACATAGGGGAGGGGGGGGGGGGGGGGGGTCCAGATGAAAGGTGTGTGTGGAGTGAAACTAGGTTCTACTGGCACTCCGTGTGTCAAATATAAAAGTCTGTTGTGCACCAGCGATGATGATTTAATGAAGGCCACACTGAGCACATCACAATTAACCATCCATCAGTTAAAAAAAGAAATTATTAATAACCACCGGAGGAGGAAGAGAGCCCACAGCAGCGGGTCACCACGCTGCATCCTGCCTCGTCAGCACTGATGAACGAGGTCGTCCCCGTGGTACCCAGACTGCCACTTTGAAAGGTCGCCCATTAAAGCGCATGAGACAAATTGCATCGCTCCGTGACGAGGCGTGCGGCCTGTGAATAAAACAAGGACATAAGTGCTGATATCAATTTGCTACGTAACAATTCTCTAAAGGAAAAAACAATCACACCTGTCAATTTGTTTTGAAAGAAAAAATAGTAATCCAGACAGCTGCATTTGCAGAAACGGATTTAACTCTGATGGCATCTTACTAAAATAAGCAATTGTTGATGTCTACACAAAAGTAATTGCATTCAGTGTTGTGTGTAATGCTTGCGTATAACACAAGGCTGCTGTGTGTGTGTCTGTGCGGTAGGAGAATGGGGGGGGCACAGAGAGCGTGCATGCCCTTGTGGGGGCATACGGGGTCAGGCCAGCGTCCCCGCGGTGCGCAGAGCGTGAAGAGGCGGCATCACTCCGTGACGAGGCGCGTCGGCCTTTACGTAAACGGGTGGATGCTTCGCAGCTCCCAAGACATCTGACAACGCAGATGTAATCCAAGCCAACGTGGCGCCGTGATGTTGTCGTGCCTCGTTTCAGGTTTGCACCAGTGGCCTTTAGCCCCCCCCCCCCCCCCCCCCCCTCTGCTGTTCTGAAGTGACATGAAGGGGGAGGAGGGGGAGGAGGGGGGGGGGGATAAGAGGAAACGACAGGTGGACACTTGGGAGCTAGGGGGTGAAACTGGGATCGCCGATGTGGGCGTGCTGGTTGCTTTCAGCACCACCCCCCCCTCCCCCCTTCTCCCCCCCACGCCGTTTGACCGCCAACCTCCCAGAGCGCCACCCCCCCCCCCCCCGCCCAGCGGCGCAGGCACTCCGGTCTGCCGCCTCTCACCCATTTGACAGCAGAGACCCCCGAGCAGCTGGAGTTGATGACACTTGTCAGCAGGGAGATGGTGTTTCCATCGCCCCCCCCCCCCCGTCGGACTCACACACACACACACACTTAGAAGCCTCATACATGCACACTCATGTCCACACTCTAGCACACAGTAGCTATCAGCTGATCATTTGAGGAACCAGTAAGAGGAGACTGCACACGGACAAACACATCCAACTGGACGGTGCACAGCAACTCTCACGGACATGACTGTCATGGAAGGGCATGCACGCTCTCTGCCCCCCCCCCCCCCCACACTCTCCTACTACACAGACACACACACACACACACACAGCAGCCTCGCGTAATACGCAAGCATTACACACAACACTGAATGCAATCATTTTTGTGTAGACAATTTCTCATTTAAATAAGATGCCATCAGAGTTAAATCCTTGCCTGCAAATGCAGCTTTCTAGAATGAAAAGTAATAAGTTACAAAACATCAATAGGCTTGTTGTTGTGGTTGTTGTAGTTGCATCCATCTCTAACAGTGAACTACACTGTTATGAGTCTTTGAGATTGAGCAGGTTCAAAGAGGACATTAGTGGTGTATTTAATGTTGTAAGGATGCACACTTGCTAAACTGATTCCTCAGGAAAAAAAGATCTCTCTCAAGCCTAAACTTCCTGACAAGCTTAATCTTATTTTCAGGGTCCCCTGACTTTCATTTTGCACAACAGACACGTTCAAAATACAACAATTTGGTCCAAAAATATCTCCGTGAAAAGGGGGGGGGGGTGATTGAAAATGTCGGAAGAAGACGTGTTTGGTTGGATCAAAGCTAGCGCTCTGTGGTGAGTAAATGTTTGTGTACACGTGTCGTTTGTCTGTCTCCATGCGCTTGTGTTTTGATCACCGTTCATATGTCACGTTGCTTTGTTTCCATGTTAGTCACGCGTGACGGTTTTTTTTTTGTGTGTGTCGTGTTGCGCACACAGTGGGTGGTTCAATCGCAAATCGTGCATCAAATGTGTGCACGAGGCCCATAAAGTCGCACACACACACACACACACACACACACACACACACACACTGGCCCAGCCGGGAGAGATTCGTGTGGTACGTCGCGCCCTGCTGTCGAGCTTGTCTTCATCATCCCGCCCTCTCGAAAAAACGGCTTCATCGTGGAACAAACTCAACATTCGACCAACTCGGCCCCTTTGGCCCCTCAGCCCTCAGCCCGGTGCAGCGCTCCAGAGGCGGCGGCGTGAAAGGTGCGACATATTTTCGGGGGGCTCCATAAATAGCACCGTGCCCCCCCCCCCCCCCCACCCCCCCAGCTGACTGTTTTCCAGTGCGTCACCTTCTCATTCACCTGAGAAGCGGCTCACTCAAACAGAAGCCTTTGGAAGAGGTTTTCTAAGTTGGGAGCGGAGCAGGAGGGGACACCTTTGAGCGAGGCCTCCGATGTGCTTCATGCATATGGAGCAATACAACATGTAAAGACCCCGGAAAAGCACAGAATGCACAAAAGTTTATATGTGTATGCAAAAAAAACTTCCTTTCAGGGAAGTCATTATATTCAAAGGTATTATTGTGTTGTTTAGACAAACCGCACACACCCAAGCATTGGCATCATGAGTAACTGGGCGGATTTATGCTCTGTGCCACTTTTTTTTTTTAAATCATATGTTTACAGATACACTTATTTTAACACATGCACGGCTAAATCTCAGTGCGGTCTGACGTGACTGCGTGGGACTCGAACCAAATCATTCCACGACAAACCCCGAAGACACGAGGTTGATGCCCACTAAAAAGTCCCTGAACACAACACGCATCCACAACCAACAGAGCCGAGTGCAACGTGGTGACTCACTGGTGAGATTGGTTTTTAATTGCCTCCCAGCGAAACCTGACAAGCCAAAGGCCCACGATTAAGCGTTCTGGTGCCCAATGATCTTCAGGAATGAGCTCTGCTGGGATCCGAATGAGGCCGACTCGGCTGCCGGGACCGGCCTGAAGCTCGGGGTGCTCCTTCCCTCCCCCACCCACATGCAGGCTAAATAAATTGTACGATTTCAGTGTTTCTTTTTTCTTGTTATCATCAAATTGCAACAATTGATGTACTTTACTAGATAATGTGAAAACAGAAGTTCTTTTTTTTGTTAAACAAGAAATTGAGAAATGCTGCATGCCGACTCCTGTCCCTTCAGCTGTGATCGTAACTCTATTTAATTGCAACGTTATGGACAGTTTAACCTCAGCACCTCGTCATCCTCTCAACAGGTGAGCAAGCAGCCAACAGGCCGGCATTTAATAAATCAACCAACCCCCGAGAAGACAAGTACACGTACAAACCTGCCTTCTCAAATATGCATGCGTGTGACAGTCAAGGCTTTGAGTAACCATTAACCCGTCTTCCATTATTCATCTTTTCCACCCGACAGACGTACTGCAAAGACTTGCAACGCAACAGCTGGAAACCTGCCAGAGGCGTTTCCCAGCTGTGGGAACGGCACGTCAAGCTTATATTTATGATGCATTATAATTAGTGATTGCTCACTGAAGACACAGCTTGTTTGTGTATTTGGAGACATACCATCTGAGAACGGTTACAACGTGTCAGAAGTGATAGGAGGACATTCTGAGGAGAGTAAATATGTCAATATGACATATATTCTGCTTACTTGATAACAGTGTTCTTATCACGTCCAATAACTTTTATGTTGGATTCATTTTCTGGGCGAGGCGGTATAGTTGTTCATTCTGGTTGTCACAACAAACTTCTGTGTAAGAGATCAACAGTGAATGGGTGGTCTAATTACACCTGGGACTCGATACCGAGTCTCAGACTGCTAGAAGACGTAATGCCCCGTAATGTCCAAGGTTCAAACCGGGGTCCCGGGATCATGCCCAAAAACAACGGGCCGAGCCATTTCCAAGCAGATGTCTAACTATGTCGACTACTCAAACCTCTCAACTGTTATTCTTAGAAAATTGGCCCTTTGCTATATTTAATTTCTCTCTTTACCACCACAGGCTTTTATTCTGCAGCCAACGTTGAATTTCTAGACATTAACATAATAAAGAATATTATTGCATTATGATGCATAAAGACTGGAGACAATCCTGGTTTTAATTATGTACTGACATCTACGTACATCACTATTAGGCCTTTGGAATTATTGTGGTTTCAATTTGTAAAATGTTTTGAGGTTTGAAAGCCAAAGCTGGCTGCCTTATTTATTCTGATCCGCACATGATTTACTTTTTGAATCAGCTGCAGTGCTGGATGGTCACACAGGGGCCCAAGGCGAGGACTTCCCTGTGTGTTTATAACATTGTGTCAGTTTTGTACAGTTTCAGTTTTCTTGTTTGACTTCCTGCGCTGGGATTTCTTTTCCAGAACCTCTGTGGTGTAAGGAAGCGTTTCCCCCCCTCGGACCAAACTTGATCTGGGCCGCTATGGTCAGAAAGGTGTTGAGGTTCACCCGCCAACCACCAGCGCAAAGAAAAGAGCACGAGGAAACGGCAACATCCAGCGAGGGAGGACGGGGGGGGGGGGAAAGGGGCCGCGATCCAGAGTTGGCGGCCCAGCGGCGTGTCGTGGCCGGGTTTTGAATGGCGGCGGTTTTGCTCACAGCGCTGAGCACATAAACTTCCTAACCCCCGCGGCATTGGCTGAACTTACCCTGGACAGACGCTCGGAGGCGTGGCTCTCGTCACCATGCACGTTTGTGTTAGCGTCCCCGCAAAAGCGCTGAAAAAAGTCCAAAGGCCAACACGGGAACAAAATAACATGGTGTGTTAAGACTGCGGCCAGCAGTGTTAATAACAAGTTAATAAGGCATTTCATGTTGGAATAAACGCAGACCTCATATTCAAGTGGAGGCTTGAAGCAGACCTCTTATAAACACGTGTACACAATGAATCCATCTCATTTTTACTAAATCCGCATATCGCCGAATTCAAATTTCGCCCACCTACATTCAAAGGGTGCCGCTATTGAATGGCGTTGTTTTCACTCTGCCAGTCCCTTCTGCTCACTGGGTTTCAGCGCGGTGCCAGCAGAGAACTGGCAGACCAAGTTTGAAAATGTAGTCCAACAACCCGGATTTGAGGGACGTAACTTTGTGTGGAACGTCTTCATCTTCTAATTGCAAGTGGGTTGAATTTGGCACAGATGACATGCGTATTGGTGGGGATGAAAAGCACCAAGCTGTGGGTGTGGCGACACAGCTCCTTCTTCAGAAGTGCCATGAACATAAAAACAGCACTCGGAACTTTTCTAATGACTTGCATGCTTTAAAGTTGACTCAGGATTCGCTGGAGCTGCGGTGACTGTCACGTCACGTAGACGTAGATGTCGAATAAAAGATAAACGTCCTCCTGCTGAGCTCCACCTTGATCTGTTTGTGCAGCTTCCACCAAGATGTTATCTATTTCGGAGAACCTCGTAAAAAAAATAAATGAAAGAGTTCCTGTTGTGACACGGCCCAGCTTGGAGTTTCAATGTGAAGGTTCCTTGTAGATGTGCAGATACGGTGGATGAATGGGTGGACCAACATGGAGGATACATGCACAAACAATGTGAGCAGACAGTAGGTCTGTAGTAGTCCATCCATGCCACTATATCTTACTGGAAATTTACAAATTCAGGTGAGACAAGTATTTCATGTGATCCTATTGGTTGAAAAACGATTCTTGTCGTCAGTATTTTGTTGGATGAAGAGAAGCGGCCTAACCCTTCCATAATATCTAACGTTACTGCCAAATAAAGAAGAAAAAAAAAAGTCTCTTTAACTAAAAACAACACAAAGTTAGACAGACATGATGAAATGAAGGAAACTAACTGAAACGATGAAAGCTTACAGCTTCAGACCCCTGAGAAACGCACACCACCATCTTTTCAAGTTTCACCACAGAAGTGCAGGAACCACACGATTAAACCCAAGCATTAAAAAGCTAAATAGTGAACAACAACAGTGAAGTCCTGAAGCTCCTCCAGAATCGAATTAGCCAAGTAATCAAAAATACATAATATATATAATACAATACTTTTATTCCTCACACTGGCAACGCTCTGATTGTGATTTGAAAGACTGATTTTCACATCTGTTTTTTCGGGCGGCTTAACAAATCTAAATCAGTGTGCAGAAGCTCTGTTCTGGGACCGGTTCAATAATTCATTGGAAATGAGCTCAGGACGTCACCTCCGGCCGCCTCGGGCCTCTTGGCCCGACCAGCGCTCTGGCCGGGAGGGCCGCCTTCTGCCATTAGCTTGACTCGGATCAGATTTGCAGTTGGGCCTCTGGCCAACAGAGAGGCACAAAGAAGGAGAGTCCTGGCTGGCGTTGGCTGGCGTACACAGGGGGGGGGGGGGGCACATTTAGCAGGCTGCAGTGGCCGCGCTTAGCATGCCGCCATCATTAGGTGATGCCCCTGCCAGGAATAGAAGCAGTGCAAGTGGCCCAGCACATGGGAAGAAACCCCTTTTGATTTCACGTCTAAATCCCCTGGAACACACACTGATATTTGTGTTGAAATGGGGAAAAAGCACCATGCAATGAAGGTTTCATGTAGCTGTGTCTGGGCTCAAAGAGCGAATCGATACTGATAAAGTGCTGGAAAGGAAGAGGGAAAAAAACAGGACAGCGACACGCCGCTAAAGAGGGAACGACGGTGCTACAGAAGGATGGATCGCAGAGAAGAAAATCAAAAGACGGAGAGAGCGTGTCGAGTGACGGCGCCCCTCCCACGGCCCTACCTGTGGTGGAACAGATTGGACCCGCTGCAGCGCGTTCTGATTGCCGCGGCGCCCGGGCGTCGGGCTGACAGATGGCCCGCCTGCAAGGCGCGGTGCGACGGGCCGTCCGCGTCCTCCGCTGATTGGAAGTCCGCGCACACGCGGCCACATACAGGGACCGGTGACATAGAAAGAAAAAAAACAAAGGGTGAGGGGAGGAACGGAGGACATTGGTTGTTTTTAATGGTGGTGGTGTCGGGCTGTACCTTCCCCATGGGTCATCCAATGCGGGTATAAGGAGGGAATAAGGTTGGACCTTTTGCACAAAACCGATGCATCAAAAAATAGATGAGAAATCTCAGATTGTTGCAGGCATCCTAACTAAGGGGACTGACTCAAAAGATGAATTTGCATGTCTCAGGGCCTCCCTCGGCACTATAACTCGTAGAGTCACAATTTAAAACAGTGTGTAAGCATAGGGCCGCCCCGCCGCATGCTACAAAGGAAGGAGCGAGAAAAATGATATGGGAGTTAAACTATAAATTACAGTACAAAACAATAACAGTCTAGTCTTGTTACAGTAAAAAAATGGGAACACTTGAATTCATATGAAATCTCCAGTTGCAGTAAGTTGTCCTGTAACGTCCTGTATGACTAAGAATCACCACAGATGAGCGATAACGCGCGTCACAACGTGCATGCACAGCGTAGCCGTATGCTCGGATGATCGAGATCATCTGCGGGTCACATGAGTTTTAAAAGCAGCCGCGAGCTGCGCCGTGAAATGACGCTATCTGCATCCTTCGGCGCGGACACGCCCCCTCAAAACACCCTCAAAATATCCAGTCAGCAAGCTCATGCAACTGTGAAATAGACAATATAGCATATCGCAGCCTCCATTTCCCAACATAATTCATTTTCTTTCTGCACCGTTTACACTCGCACACACACACACACACACACACACACACACACACACACACACACACACACACATTGGATCTCGGGGCAAACGGTTTGCATGTATCTCTTTCCTTCCCAACACCTCCTGTTGCCCTAAATATCTTGTTATGAAAGGCACAGCCTTGGTAATCCGTGACGGAAGGCAGTTTCATGCTAGTTTAGCTTCCATCACCTGCCTCGCTCCCTCCACCGCCCCCCCCCGAGACAAGGCCTCGTCTCCGTTTGTCTCGTCCTGTTTTTTTCCCCTTTGCAGAGAAGCTGCACGGGTCATCTACCCGCGGCTTCATTTATGTGAACTCTGTTCTTTGTTTGCTTTCATTTCGTTCTTCTCTGCAGGCGGCTGCGTCTTGGGACGGAACGACGTGTTGCCCAACATTTCAGCCCATGGCCATGAAATCTATGATGAATAATTGAAGTCCCCATTCTTAATGATTCTTAAAATATTCATAAACTGTGATATAAAACATGGGTGGTCAAGCTAAATAAGCAGGATTTTTATTTGGTAAGGTTGCTCATGTATGCATTTTATTAAGAAAAATTAAGGTGCAAGTGTACATGTAAAGTGCCCTTGAGCACTACCTGACACTAACACAGGGACAAGTGGCCTCCAAAGCAGCCTGAAGACAAAACCGCATGAGCCCCCCCCTCTGGTATCGCGTTAACGCTGTTTGTGTCGTGTCTTTTCGCCGAGGCTCGAGTCAGGCTGGAGTCAGGCTCGGGTGAGGTTCGGGTCAGGCTCGGGTCAGGCTTGGTTCAAGCTCGAGTCAGGCTCGGGTCAGGCTCGGGTCAGGCTCGGGTCAGACTTGGATCAGGCTCGAGTCAGGCTCGGGTCAGGCTCGAGTCAGGCTCGAGTCAGGGTCGGGTCAGGCTCGAGTCAGGCTCGAGTCAGGCTCGGGTCAGGCTCGGGTCAGGCTCGGGTCAGCGAGGGAGCCGCTGATCGAGGTGGATTGCAGCAGACAGCGGCTCGGAGCTGCGGCCCCCTTTTTGGAGAGAGAGACCCTCTCACACATTCTGGCAGCCCTTCCAACAGAATGGATAATTCTGGAACAGCAGCTCGCTCTTCACCTCGTGCCAAGAAATTTACAATTCAAACATGGACCAAGGTGCTGAAGAGGAATGTTAGAAGCACTTTGATTTGTTTTTACGAGAGATTTGACAGAGGTTGGATGGAAGCCCCTGGTGTCGCTCTTCAAAGGAATGTAAATTGCTTTTTTTCAACATCTTACTTTTTTCCCCCTCAGTGTTGATTTCTGTTTTTTTGTGTCTACTTTTTTTATGGGAAGCTGATATACTACATGTTAAGTCCAAAAGAGCTCTGTAGGCCGTATTTGTACAATTATTAACGTTCACTGCCAGCCGCCGTTTGGCACCTCTGGTGAACCGGTGCTCGTTGAATCGTGCATCATGCGTGCGTCATTACTATTAAAACTAAATAATATTGAATACCTGACTTAGTGCAGTATTTTGTAATAATATTATTTAGTCTCTGACCTAACGTTGGAATAAGAGATTCACATCAATTTCCAACTGTTTGACCTTCTTATTTTTAATAACGTGGCCTGGAAGCAGTTACTGCTGCGACTTGTTTTATCCGGTGGAGATACAAAAAAGGTACAAAATAAATGTTTCTGTCCCATTTGGTGGTTGTGTGTTCGCCCCAAGCTTAATGTTTCCTATGAATGGATTTACTTTGCGGTTAATTCGAGTACTTAAACGGGTCACGGTGATAATGGATCGTTTCTTCAGACGTCGTTTGTGCTCCTCCATTCGTGTCGATTGCATTTCTCGTCTTGCCCAGACCGCGTTTACCTCACAGCCTCCAATTGAAACGCTCATCGGGGGGATAATTCCGGGAGCTGCCACAGTGCCAGCTACGTGCCGCTGTCACCTTATTTCACGGGGGGGGGCCCTTTGCCGCCCTGCTGCTCCTGTCCGTGGGCCCCGGGGAGGGCAGCTTAGCGCCCGTTGTGGCTCCGGCGGGCAGAGGGGAGCAGGGCGGTGGAGATCACTCATTTTAATAGGCCTGTCACATCTGTTTTTAGAACCTGGTGGAGGTCTCCTGCTGCTGGCCTCCATGTGAAGTGACCCCGAAAAAGGATGTGACAAGTCGGGGATGAGCTCGGGGAGGCCAGAGGAGCAAAGCGGGGGATTAGATACAGGGTGAAAAAAATAAAAGGGATTAAATACAAATTCTAAAGTCTAGAGATTATAGCACATGGAATATGATTTAAATTATTTTTTTGTGATTTTCTTAGTAAAAGGAGGTAAACCGGTGCCTGCGTTTCCTGGAGGCAAACCGGTGGAGGGAGATTTTCAGCCTTCTTTGTGAGGGTGTCCCTCGCGATTACACGCCGCTCTCACTTGATGCCCCGCCTCCTAAAACGGATCCGGGCCAAAAGTCTGAAAGGGAAAAAATACGAGCTGAAAGTGATTTGAATCTGAAAATATGAAAGCTGCGCCTGAAAATCCTTAAACCTCAAATATCACAAATATATATTAGTGAAGGATGAAAATAAATACTTCATTCAAAAGAATTTTAGAACTGAGTCAAATCGCATTGTTAGAAATGTAAACTGTTACTGAATCTCTTACCGTTAAATTCAACATCGTGAGCCACAACATCATGAAAATCGACAAAAAATTGATTTGTCCAGCCATAGTGAACTCAATTAATCGGTAAGTTCACATGTTACCAAATATACCTACAGTGTAGGTATATGTGTAGGTCCTACACACAATGTACGCCATGGGTAAAAAACAGAACACCTTACTCCTTACACCTTCTGTTCTGGCTACGAGGGAACTCTGCAGCCGTCTACTTTGCAAGGGTTTCTCATTCCAATCAGCGAGTGTCGGCTCAGTCGGCTGCGTGATTAATGACTACTGACTGGCCACTAACAGTCCAGCGAGTCTGTCCACGGGGGCAAGCTGAAGCCTGCAGGGAAAAATGGGAGGTTTGGAACGTTTTCTCTCTCTTAATTGTTTTGATTTTCAGAGGAGAAAGCAGAGAAGGGAATGGCTCCATTGATACTCGTCAATTATGGGCATGGGTAATTCAATCAAGTGTTCAATCGATGTAAGCTCAAACTAACAATATGAAAGAAGGAGTAGAAAATACATTTTTTCCAGTCCGTGGTACAAAATGAATTTTGAAGTGGAGTGGAGATAAGATACCTTTGAGCTTTGAAAAGACAACAACAGGTCTTCATCTACTGCGGAGGAGCCAAATTTAGCGCATTTATTCTTGTGTTTAGGGTTTGAATGACACGAGGCATTCATATTTTTATACATTTCCATGGCCTACATTTTACCATTTCAAAACAAATAGCTGCTTTTTGATAGCATCCGTCGAGGCCTCTTTGTTTCCCTGAACTTGCGATCTCTGAAGACATTCAGCTGGTTGTCTGAGTGCGCCCACATTAGTGCGTGGCCCTCGAAACGTCAATACGGGTACTGCTTTCCTAGAAGGGTTGCGGAAGGTGTAAACAAACATGTCCGTGCTGGGTAGCCAGCGCGCTCTCGAGCATGCAGAGAGCACCGCCTCGTCCCACACACACACACACACACACACAAACCGACGACCAGTGGGAACGATTCTAATCGGACCGAAGCGCCCCGCCATCGTCGCAAGTGTCACAATGCACCTTTGTTCCTTGACGCGCCTCGGACCATCTGACAGGTCACAACGGGTGCTAACGCATGTCGAAAGCCCCCGGCGTGTCATAACAGGGGTTTTGCAGCAGAACCCGTGGAAATGCAACGCAAACCCTTGTGCAACATTTGTACACAGCTTCGATGCAACTGTAAAGAAAAAGAAAAGGTTACATATATGCATTTATTGGCCTGTCGAGGCTGTCGTTATGAAGTCTTTAAACCATAAAGAGACTTCTAATACACAAATGTCCAACAAATGTCAGTGGAAAATAAAGCGTTGAAATTCTCGCTATTCTCACTAAAATCATGAAACACTTATTTCATTCATTTTTTTTAGAAGAGAGCAGCAACACGGCGGTTTGTTGAGATGGACATTTATTGACGCATGTGGCCCCCCCCAGGCCTCTCGGTTAGCAATTGTTTACACTATCAACACAGCACAATCGTGTTGACAATCGTGTGTGTGTGTGTGTGTGTGTGTGTGTGTGTGGTTCGCTGCTTTCTAGGTCAACTTATCAGCCATCGGATGGAGGTAGACAATATTTTTGTATCATGCGCCTCCAAGTGGCAAAAAGAACCATTTGTTTTGATCAAAGAAAAAATAATCATGAGGGGAAGGCAATGACTTGTGATGATTATCAGTGTGCGCGAGACACACACCCCGGGGGGGGGGGGCAACGCTTCATTTACATCTCGGGCCTGTCATCTGACAACAATAAGATGTGTGTTGTGATATTCTACACACGGATTGAATTCGGTGAGGAGACCCAAGCTCAGCTGCAGTTCTTGCTCGTCAACCAGCGGATGACTCAAACAAAAAGGTTCCCCCCCCCCCCCCGACATTAACAACTACTCTGCCGCCCTTAAGGTGGACCAGCGCTTTTACCATGTGAGCAATTGCACGATGGTGTGTGTATAATTCAGTCATTTAAATAGTGGGTATCTTCTAATGGAAATAACACATCTAAAGTTTGCTGCTGTTGCACGTCTTGGACCCTTTGAGGCACCTGTGGAAAAGGCCCTGTACTTTGTTTCTTCTGGGCGGGCAGAAGGAGGATCAAGAGGGCAGGAAGCGGTGGGTTGTGACAGCAAGGAGAGGGACCTTCCCCCCCGCTTTGAGTAACCTTAAAGTGGTGCTGAGCATAGATGTGGAGTAAATAATTACATAATTAGAGAGGCGAGGGCCGTCACATTTCACCAGACTAACCACCTCTTTCGCTTACACCTGCAGGAAGACGTTATCTGCAAATGACAAGCGCTGCTGCGAGGAAAACACCAGTTCTTCCTGAAAAACAAGTCAATAGCCATGGGAGATCTAACATTTTGTCTTTTCTTTTTTCAAGACGTCCGGGGCCGCGGTGGCGTACGTGATTGGTTTGCTATTTGATGCTGAGCAAATTTGGGACAGTGGTTTTTTTTTGTTTTTTTTGGGGGCTTTCGGGTTTGAATCAGTGCCTGCTGTGGCCTGAAAAACGACAATTACAGTTACAGCCAAAACAAAGAGCTGAAACATGCCGAAAGGCCGAGCTGAGCTGATGAAAATGCGCTACTTCACTCAAAAGACACACTACATACTTACTACGTGAAAGATGCAAATAGACGAAAATGCTTTTTTTTTTTTTCTGACTCAATTCTGTATTCCTCCAGTGATGTTTATACACCATTAAATGAATTCTTAGATGCACTTTGGTCCCCATATTAACCCAGCCTGCCCCCCCACTAGGAGCAATATGCATCGCTTCACCAGGGGAAGGGATCATTTTACAGTGAAAAATCAATTTCTTCCAGGCCCTGTCAGCTTCCTCTTCCAAAGGCGCCGGTATTATAAGAGGGATTTCTTATAATCCGCAGATATCGGGATGCCTGCTATCTCCCTATATTCCTCTCAGCCTCCCGATTACCTGTTCCGGTACCAGAAGATGCTCCCGCTTTCTCTGAGTCGCCTGATGATAATGAACTGAGCTAATGGATGCTAATCAATGTAAAAACCCACTTGAATCCCCCAACGCATGAGGCATTCCTATTCGCATTGGACTTACAGCCTCAGAACGGATGCATGTGTTATGTATCCTGCAAACAACAATGCAAAGGCAACAAAACTACAGCATATGGAGTGAATAGTCCCCATGCATCAATCATTTAGGGGAGAAGAAGAAACCATGGGTCACAGTGACTCTTACCACCATTTGGGCCATTTATAGGTTTAAAAGGGGTTTGACGTAACATTTGATGCCAAATGAATCAGAGGTTGAATTTTGGGCTGCTTGAAACCTCATTCTTGCATTAGAAAGGTCTTCTTCTTTTTAAGGAAGAGGGCCCAGCCTTGCTTGAAATAAAGAGAGCAACCAGTGACACTCAGAAGGAATTGTTACAGTTCTTCAGCGAATGGAAAAATTCACAGAGCACCAGTCAGATGTTAGAAGGAAAGAGCCGACCCTTCATTGTAGCAGCTACTTAAAGGCGAGATGTGTCAGGATCTGTGAGACATAGATCAATGCGGAAAGAGAGTCGAAAACCTTCAGGGGTTTTAGAATTTGGGGAAAAGCCGAGACAAACGGCTACATCGGTCAGAGTCAGGTGACACACACCGCTAACCAATTTCCGAGAAATAAACTGTTTCTGTTTACTTGAGGGGAGACACAAAAAGTCACCGCATGGCCGCAAAGTGTCACAAAGATCATAAAGACGTCAAAGGAGGCGCCACAAAGAATCAACCGACTCAATCCAGGAAACTTCTTCCACAGGTTCTTGCTGAAAGCCTGAAGACAGACGCTTGATCAGGTTTTTATTTATTCATTTTTTTTATTAGCTGCCGTCACTCGAGGCCGCTGTACCCAAACCATGCATCACAGTGACACGATCGTCATGATTATCACAATATATTGAAATTATTTCACGATGCCCTCGATACGACTTTTTTGCATCAGTTGTTACAGAAAAAGAAGCCAGTGGTTTTTTGTCCGGAAAAGTAAACCTAAAGGATTTCTAAGCATCACAGAAATACCAACCTCGTGTTTTAGCCTCTTTTTTGGCCACTGCTCAGAAAAATGCCACACGCATGATAAAAAGTGTAAAAAACTCTGGAACTACTTTGTCTATTTGTACTCTTTGTGTTTTAGGGGGAGAAGGGGAACCCCAGCAAGTGCTATAATGTGTACCAATCGGTTTATATGTTACTGTTACTGAAATATATCCAAATTCTGGTACTGGTTGTACTGGCTGGCAGCGCTGTCGTTTCGGGGGGGGGGGGGCAGAAGACATATAAGACCCGAGCCGATTCCCTCCGGCGTTGAGGACAAATCTTCGCCTGTCAGAAAAACGTCCTGAGGCCCGAGTGCCCCGTAGTGGCCTTGCCTCGGCCTGAGGGGGGGGGCGGGACAGAAACACAGGGGGGGCTTTTCTATTGTTCAAGCTTCCCGCTCAGGTCGACGATGTGCACGGAGACTTAAAATAACAACAATCTTCAATGAGCTGCAACTGTTTTATCCTATTAGCTGGGAAACATAAATGATCTTTTTTTTTAAATGTAATGTTTATCTAAAACTGTCCATTAGCACAGCTAACATTATCGTTAAGATTGCATGCTAATAAACAACGGTCAGTAAAGATTTTACGTTTTACTAATTCGTGACACAGTCATCACCTCATCTCATAATTCGTGACACTGTTTGGTTTCTAAATAGGAAGTCATGGTTGTTAAGTTTGAATCCAGACTCAATCTTGTTGTGACTCACTGCGCAAGTTGTAATTCTTCTTATCCTCAAAAACAGCCTGCAGTGCTGCAGACGTGTTCTCATTCATCCTCAGATGGCAACATGGAAAACATCGAAAACAGTATAATGAGGGTTCCTGACGAGTGTGATGGATTTACCACACCGCGCTCACAACACCGTGCTTCCTTTTCCAGTACGCGTGTTCCCCGCATCAATGACAAAGTCATGTCGGAGTTTCTTCTCTGTAAACGGAGTAATTAAAGCCCAGCTTCGGCTCCTACGGTGAGTGAAAGGAAAAGGCACTCTGGGTCGTTACCCTGCATTTTGACATTGTGCCGCGACGATCGTTTCGATTTCCTCTCCGTGACTCTTTCGCTGTCATGGTGACAAAAATCTGTCCTTGGACGGACAGAAATATAAACACCCGTCAAAGGCCTCCAAACCAGGTACAGATGTGTTGCATTGTTCATTGTGTATCCCAGTTAGATTCATCTCAGTGGATACGACATGAGAAAAGTGATTTTGTCCAAGAAAAACTAAATGCAAAATGAGTCGAGATGAATGCATGAGTGATGAACCCATCCTCGCTCCCAAAAATGCCTCCATGCTTCTTTTTCTCAAGTGAAAATGTCACGATGGCTTTTCCAGCACGTTTTCGTTTACTTCACCACCTGAGAAACATCGAGGGAAAGAGGCTGCGAAAAGGTCAGGTTTGGTTCAAATCCAGACAAAACTTCAAACTCACGGTGGGTGGACAAGAAAATGTTTTTTAAATGGCTCGGTTAAAGTGCATGAAAACAGGACCGTGGCCAGCGCACGTCAAAACAACTGCAAAGGAAAGCCGTGAACTTCATCAAGTCGAACCACCGACTATTTCATGACGCGGCCCTAATTTTTGCGGAGGAAATACAGTCGGGTGGCATTTCAGAACGACCGTCCAAAGAAAACAGAAGGGGGAAAAGCCCGGGGAGAGTGACACTGTGCGAGCTAAACACCATTCCAGGAAAGAATAAGTTCATTCAAAGACACGTTAACACAGACACACACACACACACACAGGCACATTTAATCCCCCTCTTCCTGCTAAGACCACTAATAACATCTGAGAGATTTGCCCTGAATGAAAGCCACACGGCTCTCCACTATGGAACGGTGGAAACTCTACACCATAAGTGTGATTGCTCAGCCATTATTGTGTGATGCAAAAGCAGCAACGCAATTTCCCCCCGCCCCCCCCCCCCCCAGCACATTTAAACTCTCAGGAGAACGTGTATTTGCTTCTGATTTACACTAGTGCAATCTGCCAAAAGGTTTGTGCAGTGCAAATATATAAATGATATATCCAAGTTTTACATCAAAAATTCTAAACAGCTCTCGTACAACATTATTTGGGATCCAAAACACTACAAATAGCTGGGAATAATTCCTCTCTAATGCGCTCAAGGAGTTTCAAGTTTGACCAAATTGGAAAATGAATCGCAAACTATTCTGATGTCCTCTCAAAGACCTAAACGTGATATCTGAATACACACAAACTATTTCACAACTTTCTAATGAACGAAGGCAGCAATAACAATCAACTACGTACGAGGAATATCAGGCAAATGTTTCCTTTCTCCTTCTGCGCATTAAAAATGATTTACAAATTGTGAATAATTCACAGCCCCTTGATGGCCATTTTGATAATCACACACTCATTTTAGCTCCATCCTGCACCAATGTTGCCCTGTGGGTGGATCTTTGAAGCCCAAACAAGAGCCTTGGGTGGGTGTGTGGGGGGGTTAGGGTCTATGAAATGGGCTCAATCTGTCTCCACCTCTCTACCTCCCACAACAAGCCCTCAGCCCTTCACTCAAGCTCCACTCTCTTCTCCCAGGGGAAACATGTATGTCAGAGACGGCAGGTGTGAAGTGAGATTAGAAAGCACAGGAAGGAGGAGGAGGAGGAGGAGGGGGAGGAGGAGGGGGAGGAAGGATGATAATGGGGAAGGAAGTGAAGAAAAACACAAGGACAGTGTTGACAGGGCCTGGGCCCCGTGTCTCACTTTGTATGCAAGCGAGTTATGTTTAGGTTAATTCTGCATGCTTGCGCAGCAGCTGTGCACACACACACACACACACACACACACACACCGCTAACAGCTTTTGTTTCTCCTCGGAGAATCAGCGAGTCATCGGGCCCCCGTGTGATGGACGGCTCGGTGGCTGACACCAGTAGATGAAGAAAGCTCCCGGGCCGTCCACTCCTCGGAGAAGCAATTATCTCGCAGCCTCAGCTCCACGCCGTGAGGCCTGCATGAGAATGAGCCCGAGGCCATGCCCACACATGCACACACACACACACACACACACACACAGGGAGGGATGAACACCCAGGATCACACATAGGAAAGCAGGGAGGTGAACTAGGACCAGAGGATGCTGTCCTTCAGTGTTGAGGTTTCTTCAAACTGCAGCGATGTGGTGTGTCAGCACAGGTTTGAGGCATTTCTACAAGTATTTCTAAAAAATACCTGGATCTGGAGGGGCCTTTTAGGCATAGGGTCAGAAAAAAAGGCAGCATTATCATTTTAATCAAATTAATCGAAAACAATATCATTTCATCACTTTGGTAAAGTGTGAAACATTTGATTGAAAAGTGGGATAAACGCTGTTTGGAATGAGCAGCAGGCACATTTGGCGCATGTAAACAAACACGGAACCACAGTCAATATTAGCCTGTTTGTTTATTTGCTTGCCGAGCCCATCACTTACACCGGCGTTCCGTGCCCAGAACAAACAGCATTTCAGGAGAATGCATCCCGACCAGCTGAAGATGCTTGTACTTCCTGCTCGTTCCTCCCGAGATGAAACGACAAACACTTTCCCAGCTGCTCTCTCTCTCTCTCTCTCTCTCTCTCCCTCTCTCGTTCCCTCCCTCCCTCTCTCTCTCTCTCTCTCTCTCTCTGTCTGCGTCCTCCTGCAGCATGAACGGGAATAAATCCACACATCACCCGTTCTGTCTTTGATCAAACGTGCGTATTTAAAGGATTATTGCTAAGAAACGCTGACACGCTGTGTTGATGTGCCGATGCTGATGTGTGTGCATCTGGATCGGACAACACAACAGACTTCTCATTGATAAAGGCCTGCGTGTACCTCGAGTCACGAGCTTTGTTCCTATGATCCCATTGTGGTCAATTAAATCAACCGTTTTTTTTTTTCTCCTGAACAAACCGTAAATAAACGTAAATAAAGCGATAAGATGCATGAGATTCATGGTAACAATCTCGGCAACAAATCTGATTGTTGTACACCGACGGCCATGATTCAAGGTAGACCTTTTCCTTTAAAACACCCGTCAAGGCAACCTTTCCCTCCAGGGGGGGGACGAGTAAACAACCATATCTGTGTTTGTGGTGGCCCATCACCAGAGAACATCGAGCCTGGGAGTACGTGGAAGTGGAAGAAGTGACCACGCCATCCTCGACTTTGCTCGTGAACCGACGGTCAGTAAACTTGTGGCACAAAATGGAAAAAACCTCCTAACGGGGGGGGGGGGCGCGCGTTTTGCTCTCAAAGCGGCATCCCGGGGTCTCGTTTTGTGTCGGTCGGCTACTGGGTGACGGGATAAGCCTGAGAACACAATCACACCTTAAAAACCCGAGGAAACGGTGGATCTCTCTTTGACAAACAAGGAGGCCCAGAATGAGCCGGAATTCCTTTCTCTTTTATTTATACTTCTTCTTTGGGTCCAACGGCTGCATCGTTGCCGCCGGGCGCCGTGTGGACTTAGCTGACCGGGGAGACGACACTTAGCACACAGAGACACACATAGCAACTCCTGCGTCTCTGTGTGTGTGTGTGTGTGTGTGCGCTCTGCTAATATTTACACTGCCGGGTCGAACACTGCCGCTATTGAGTTTGGCCATTGAAAATAATGTTTGACCAGCATTAGGACAACAGTGAGGGAACAGTGTCCGGGGCACTAAGGCCAGCCCTCTGGTAGCAGCGCAGATAGAGGAGGGGAAGGCTGATGTCATCTTTTCACACCGGTTAAACATTTAGTGAGTCAGTGGTTTTTTTGGGGGGGTTTTTTGTTGGTGTTGTTGGTTTTTCTTTGTTTTGTCCCTTTGTGTACGTGGAGGCGTGTGGACTGACTAATGCTATGTGGATATAGCATCCGGCTCTTTGTTTGTTTCCTGTTCGTGGCGATCAAGACAAAGCCGCCTGAGGACAAAGACAGAATGATTATCAGATTGGCAGGCTTCCCCTCGGGTGTAAAAAACAACAACAACAACAACAACAACAACAAAACAGATCTGACTTAAAGAGGAATTCCTTGGACTTGGTGAAAGCCGTTCAGTTTGGGAAGTGTTTACAGTCTTTGGCGTCAGGTCTGTCATCCTCATCACGTCACAGAAGCTTACAAATCGAGCCACCTCGGTGTGTGCAGACACTATATGACGGAGGCTGATATAAAGGGGCACACTGCATATGGGGCTGTGTTTTAATGGTCACAGGTGGGACCAACAGCGCCAGGGGGGGGGGTTTTGAGCAGGACAGGTAAGCCACAAAGTGAGCCTCTTCCATGGATAGCACTGCCCTCTCCTGGTGATTAACATTCATTATTCATGAGAGCTTAGTAAATTATGTCAATATTGACAATAGCCAAAAGCTATGAAAAATGTGTTTTCCTATTTGCGACCTATTATTCACTAAAGCTGTAATTGACGTGGAAGCAATTGTCAATTAAGCATCTCCACACTTACTCTTTTTACATTTTACATTTACTCATTTCAACACAATCACAATTACTATGACTTCTTGAAGAGGGTCACTGTCTAATGATGGAACCTCAGATTTGTTCAGGCGTGCTCCCCATTTTTCTTCTGGCCCCGCAAAGAGTCACATTTTCCCGGAGCTTTTATTTTGTGGCCCTCTCAGTACCCCTCAGTGTGTACATTGTGTACATTGTGTACCTTGTGTACCTTGTGTACCTTGCGCCTGAAGGTCAGCCTGAATCTGCTTGGCAGGGGACTCAGGTGCTATCTTTGGTGTTTGCGCAACATTTGATCCCAGGCAACATTCTGAGAAGTGAGCTGTGCCAGGGGGCCATAAACGTCGTCACAGCATGTGGTTTTAGTGGAAACAAGAACACAGAGTTCTCTACCGGCCCAGCTTGATTAAGTCCCGGATCGGTTAGAATGTTCTGTGTTTTTTTTGTGGTACGCAGTAATTAACGAGCCATTTTGTGTATTTAAAAGGGATAAAAGAAATGTTTCTTATATTTTAAGTTGTCAGTAAATATCCGTTGTATTAGCTGAGGCAATTATTCCTGTATTTTGGCACACAGCGTGGCAGCTATCATTTTATTGTTGGCGGAGTCCTTTTAGTTTAGACGATGACGCCGCACCACCTTACTGTTTTCAACCCGCCAAATAAAATGCAAGACAAACATTAGCTTTGGCAGGTCACGACGGCCTATCAGAGCAGTGAAAGTCCTTGGCCACGTTAAATGGTTTATAGATTCGACGACTAAGTAGAAAGAAAAAAAAAAGCAAACAAAGGGCCCAGGAGAGAAGGGGAGGTGCCGAGGGAGGGAGGAGAACCCTGCTGTTGGAATGTGTTTTAGCAAATAAAGGTAATGCTGAATATGGAGTTACAAACATTGTCAAAAGAATAAAAAGAAAGACGTATCACAGAGAACCGAGACCGGAAGTCGTCTGCCGTCATCCGAAAGAAACAGGAGCAGTCAGACGATGATGTGAATTGAACATTAACTCCCAAGGTGTATTTTATTTTGCACTTTTGTGAGTGTAACTTTGCAAGCTTCCAACACAAAGGTTTTACATTTTACCTCACCTGGAGTAATTCATTTTCGGGGGAAATTGATTTATACATATGCGCTGCTGGTAGCTGCTCTGCTCCAGCTGATGGCTGATGGTCTTTTTATTGTGTTTATGCCTCTTACAAACCCAGAGTTTTACTAAAATGAAATTGGTAAATGATAGAACTGATTGCCAGAGTTTTGAAATACGTTTTCCCTAAAAGGAGGCTTCATTGAGTGACCAAAAATGCAGCAGATGTGACCTTTTAAAAACGAAACATGTGTCCATCCTTTTTCGGCTGACTAATTCAGCTCCGAAGCTAATGGAGGAAAAGTGAAAACAGCTCCTTTCACCTGAGCTAATAAATGTAGAACAGGTATGTATGTATATGCAAATTTAAATAGAATACAAAATATATAGTATATCTATGTCTATATAGATATAGACGTATCTTTTCTATTCTATTTAAATGTGCATGTAGCGCATTGTGTTAGCAGCAGCATCAATAGTTAATAGGGCTCCTTCTGGGATTTCTGAGAATCACATCCAATGTTGACGTTCACTATTCAGTTCTGAATACCAGAAAGAATGGGGGGGGGGAGGGGGGGGGAAGACTCTGTATGCTATTTTCTTGTAACCAGTGTGAGCTCAGTTTGAAAAAGGAAAGCAATTACGTCTCCTTTTGAAAAGCCACTTGGACGGCTCTCGTGGTCGGCCCGAGACCAGCCGCACTCGCACACGACTCATTTCTGCTCATTTTCATCCAGCCACTGAAAATGCATCTCATTCTCCTGCTCCTGTCAGCTTCGGATGCAATTACACTTTGACTCCTCCACACACGTATATCTCTCATCCAGCAAGGGTCCACCAGGGCCCTAATAACCACACGCTTTCGCACTCAACGTCTCGAAACGAAACCAGACGAGGGACACAACAATGCATTAATTGGAGGTTAAATTGTCCACCTGAAAATAAGATCAAGGGAGATCTCAAGCTCAAAAGATGCACGCCTTGCTTGTCCCTCTGCTGCAAGAAAAAAAAAAAAAACAGACAGCTGCAGAAGATGTGGTTGAATGAATGGATTTTAAACGTGTATCCGCCTGCATGAACGTACCCAATGAAGAACATGTAACAAAATGATGAGGTTACTTCTGATAATGTGATAATAATGTGATAATGTGAGGAGGAACTGTGTGTGGGGGGCAATGGACATTCTCTCAATGTCCAGTTTAGCTAATTTAAGACAGTACTAATTGGCAGTCCATCGCATTTGCGAGCTTGCCGACAATTCTTTGGACGTTTTACACTAAAGTTCATCACCACGTTGATCCTGTAAAGTGCAACTTTGTACAGGAAAGTTAAGATTGAAACAGCAGATTGTAAAGACTTGACACGTATTTAGATGGTTATTTAATGTGCATGCGTCTCCTTTCTAGTCGCCCTAAAGTAAATGACACTGACAGTTGATAAGGGCAAAGGTGCAAAGGGGCCATTATTTATATGGTTTCCAAGAATTGAGTTAAACATTAATACCATACATCCATATGCACTTGTGTATTTAGTGAGGACAGCGATGGCGGTGTTATCATGGACAAATTACTCATGATCCCACGCCTCGTGATAGGCCAGCCTCCAAGATGGATAAGAGGGGCTATAAGCGACATGACGCTACTTAATAGGGATATTAAAACAGTACAGTGGAGAGGAGAGCAAACAGTACACAGCTAGTGTTCTCAGACATGAAGGGGAATCACCAACTTAACCCCAATGCCACGATAAAAGAAAGGAAAAAGTGAGAGCAAGTGAAGGGTGTTGATTGTGTCCCAGCTTCAACAGAACGTGACTCATTTCTTCTGAATGTTGTAAAGTCAAAGCCTTCCCTGTATTCTGACCTTGTACATACCAGCTTGTATTTGCTAAACAACGACAGAACACATTTTTACATTGTAAAATGACCAATGAGTGACTTATTCTGTGCTGACATAGATTCTGGCAGGAGCCGCATCGAGCACGTTAGGCTGAGCTGCTTTTAGTGGCCACAGAGACGCTTTTTGAAGATAAGAAAATGGTTCAAATGCCAACGTGGTTTAATGAGGGTCTGATTAATCTAATGTGACATATCTGACAATGTGCCTTAAGTTCAGATTTAATTCAACTGATCAAACGACTGAAACCACCTTTAACTTCAGGTAAAGTTTGGGTTTTTAAGCTTACAACTAAAAACCAAATCTCAATAATCAAAGACCAAAGTAAAAGGAGAGTGTTTAGAGAGGAGGATGAAGACAAGAGTGCTCTCTAGACCTCGTTGATTGAGGGAGGGGCGGGGGGGGGGTTAAGATGAGATTCAACACTGTCATCACCAACATAACACAGCCAGTAAAAAGTCGGCCTGGGATTCCTGGTGCTTTAGAGAAAGCCTCCACTGACAGCTGCAGCCAGTGAAGGACCTGCCAGGAACACGAGGGAAACATCCACCCCACTTTGGCTGAGAGTGTTTATCCCTCGACAAAGATTTCCAATATTTTTTTCAGTGGATGCAGAAACCCCGAGCTTTCATTGTTCTTGGCAGGGACCTTCGTGTTCTGGTTGGTGTTGACAAAAAAAAAAAAAAAAAAAGCAGCTTAACGGGCAATTCACTCGCAAATGTGTAATGCAGCTCATGGTTGCAACTGTTCTCCAGCAGGGCAGAAGCCAGGAAGACGGATCAGGCCTTTATTTGGGATTGTGTTGACACATTTCATTTCACTCTGCATCTCATCTACTTATACTTTAATATGTCTGGAAAAAGGTAAGAACCCGGGTGACAGTTGGTGCGCGTTTGAGTCACTGCCCACAAACAGAGCTGCTCTTAAGTGAAACAAAGCCAGATCACCACACATTTTCTCCCCTGAATAAATACAGGGGGCATCTTTTTGTGCAGATGAAAGATAAGGCCCTGGGTAATGTACTTGTGTCGTGTTTGTGCCGTGGCAGATGGCGCGGCTCTGCTTGGCGGTACAACTTCTGAATGGGATCATGTGGAGCAGTGATTCTCAACTGGTGGGTCGCGACCCACTAGTGGGCCTCTGCATGGGAAAATAAAAATTCACAAAAAAAATACCTCCTGTGATTTTATTTTGAAGGGCCTTTTTTAATGCAGCGGAGTGTCGTTTTTGCTCGTCCGTCCATGTTTTCAGCGGCCGTGTGCCAGGCTGGGTCAAACCATTCTGATATGGGGGAGACGTTGGGTTTTTAGGATAATTAAACATCCTGAATATAAAATTCAGCTTATGAACTTGATTTTGAATAAATTTGAGAAGTTGATAATGTTCCTCGATTTGGGGTGATGTAGAGTCAATATGAAAAGTCACGGATGTGCCATTTGTGATCCTCCCTCGAGACGTTACCGACGGGGATCACGGCGACGGTGGGCCGGCGCCATGGCTTGCTCTTTAGCTTGACGCAAGGAGACACTGTGAGCGGTGAGGTCATGCGAGATGAACTACATAAGTGGATCATTTGTCCTGCATGGCTGTAACGCGTATCGCCTCCTTATAATAACAGGAGGTGAGGCAATCGGGCACCGAGTCCACCGACAGCGAAACATTAAACGCCCCGAGCGTGAAATGCCAAGAGCTCGTCTCCGTGCAAAAAGTGTCCAGCGACAGTTGCGGCCCCCCCACCCCACCCCCCCGTGACATATTGAGACGGAGTGCAGGAGCCGTGCTCCGGGGGTACCAGGCGATGTGCAGCTAATGCACTTTGCTAATGTATTATTTAGAAAGTGGCCTCGCTAATTGGGTTTTAATGTCAGCGGCCGCTCTCTCTCCCACGCTGCACGCGTTGGGGCCGAGCACCGGGGAAAGCTTAGATGCTGATGAATTGCAGCCCGGCCTCTCGTGGCAGCCGCAGAAGGTCAAGGGGCGACGATCCATTGGGGGCAACGGCCACAACCGCAAAAGGAAACCAGCCAGCATAATTTCACGGCTATTAAAACCTGTTTTAAAGCTGAGGCTTTTACCAAAGTGTTGCATGGGAAAGATGCTTCAGCTTCTAGTAGTTCACAGCTATGTTCAAATGAAACAGGGACTGTACAGAATACAGTGTGCCGAGGCGTATATGTGCATCGCGTGCAAAGCCAATTAAAACCGCTATAACACCTGCGCCGGGGTAAGAGGAACTGAACCTCAGTTGGGAAATACGACAAGGTTTGTAAGTTGAAATTTGAATTCGCTCCCTGAATAAACAAGGATGAAATTTGCATTTTAAACAGCAACACACTATGTGCTGCAGCTTTATGGAAATCATTAGTTACACACTTCCTTGCAATTATTTTGCCAGTTCAACCCCGCACGTTGTGTATGATAGGAAGGCGAGTCTTTATGAGAATCACTCACCCAGAGCTCAAGATAAAGCAGAGCAATAACTTATTTCAAAAAATCCCAACTGGCTAATTAACATTGTGAATTCAACCAGAAAGTCCCTATTCCTTTCACTAGTTTAATTGCATTGATGTGTGAGCTACAATTTAACGGCTCAAATGGAGAGCGGCTTGCGCGCCAATAAATGGCGGCGTTTCCTCACCTCAAAGACTGTAGCGGGATTTTTTTGTTGTTTTTTTTTCTCTCGACGTGGCATAATCAAGTTCTGCTCTACCTGAGCTCATTTGATGATTTAATGGACTTAAATGAGTTTTCCTTCCGAGGTTAATTATGAAGCACTGAATTGAATTTGCCGCAGCGCAAATGCTTGTTTGTAAAAACGTCTTCAGTTCTAACGTGATTATTGGATTGAACTGAATTTCAGCCGAAGGGTGTCGTGTTCTGAAACTTCCCCCACGAGTTTAAGGGTCCCAGCAACTGAACATAATCCTTTGGCTGTAACAATCGATGCGTGATGAAATGACAACTAGAGAACGGTCATTCGTGTGCATTCATTACACAGCAAATGTAACCTAATAAGCTGAATTGCAACAACAAGTGCAAACATTTAGATGATGTAGAAGCACCGACTTTGTCCCTCTTTTGTACGACGGCTTGTTTAAAAATAGATTTCAATCCCGAGGACGAGTGAACGCGTCGCGGTGTCCGAGCACAACAATGCAAAGAAAGTAAGACAACGTGTTCGGGCTTTATGTTTATCGAACGTCCATCATATAACCTCCAGGGAGCTTCTCATCATCACAGGACCCCCCCCCCCTCCTCCCCCCTGCCGAACGGCCCTGCGATTACACTCATCCTCCTTATGGTCACCCTGGCGTTCATAAGGGAATCAATTGACAATCACAATTATGGAGAGTGAAAGAGCTCATCCATCAAGTTGAGTCGAGTTGCTCCTGAAACATGCAGCAGGTTCTATAAATGGAACAATTAAGATAATTGACTGTACAAGCCCCATTAACGAAGCCTGCTTTCAGCGCGGAATAGATTCATTCTCATAATGGAGAAGCACTTGTTCTCCATTTTGGCCCCTTCAGCCCAGGTGCCGGTCAGGTACCCGGAAAATAAGGTTTCGTGGTGGATCCCAATGATTTATTTGATTTATTTGACACAAACGCGTAGAGAGCCTGAAGATCTTCCCAGACCCGTCTGACATGTGGCTCGACTGAACAAACGGTGTTTGACACTGGGTTGGATTTAATAAAAAACGTTAATGTGTTAATTTAACAATTCTAATATGCCAAGACATTCTAATACATTACTCAATTTCTGCCATTAGGTCACAGAATCTGAACATCTCTTGTATTTCTGCTCCCGGAGAAAAGGGTTTCTCTCCTGCTGCCACATTGAGACGGGTCCTCCAGTTGGGCTGGACACAATGCTGATTTAACTTAAGCTCAAGTGAGTTCAGTTTAAGGTGTTCTGCCAAAAACAGAAGAAAATAATTGGTCAAAAGTGCACGCAACATTTTTTGGGCAGGCATAATCGCTGCAGACTTAAAGGCCGCTTTGGCACAATAACTCTACTTAACAAGAGCCTGATGCAGTAACCATAATTCTGCCAAGATCGTTAAAAAGCAACGTCTTAGTCTTTCGATCAACTCTTGTTCACAAAAACAAGTCATAAAAGGTGTCACGTGATGTAGTGCATGTAGGCCACTATGCCTGGGGACTGATTTTGAACTGAGCGAACAGTAGGATTGAGTAACAAATGAAAGGCTGAATGTGTGAAAGGAGGAAAGGAGGAAAGGATGAAAGGATGTGCTCTAGGTGGGAGTCGCACCCACGTGTCCCATGTGTGTGCATTCTGTGCTTCTAGGGTTCAAGGGTCAATCGTGGCCTGTGTGTGAGAGAGTTCATTATCCCACTAATAGGAGGTGTGTGTGTGTGTGTGTGTGTGTGTGTGTGTGTGTGTGTGTGTGTGTGTGTGTGTGTGTGTGTGTGTGTGTGTGTGTGTGTGTGTGTGGAGGGGGGAGGGGGGGGTGTGGGTGTGTATTTCACTGGGAGGGGAACCAATTCTGTCCTAACCCTATACTTTCATTTTTTGTTCAGTGTGAGGCTGAGTGTTAAGTTACAAGCACCACACACTCTCTCTCTCTCTCTCTGGGTGTGTGTGTGTGTCTGTGTGTGTGCGCGTTGGACCACCCATCTGCACGGTGTGGTCCCACAGCTTCCTCGTTTCAAGGCCTGCCACGCATCCCTCGCATGGAGCTCGGGGGGTCAGGGCCGACCCGAGGCCCCTCTGCCGCTACGCGCTCCCCTCTCCTCGCATGTCGCTCTAACGGAACACCGGGCGCTGCTTTTCTGCGGTCAGCGCCTGTCCAGTTCGTTCAAGGGCGACGCGCGTTCCTCCAGGAAGGGGGGGGGGGGGGGCGGGGGGGGGGGGGGAGCGGGACAGGTCCCACCGCCGAGGGCGGGACGGCTCATAAAGTGAATACAATGATAAAAAAGCCATATAAGTCACAATAGCACAGTAGCAAATTGTGAAACATATTACTTGGCAGAGAGACAAGTATGTTTTTTTTGTTTTTTTTCTTCCTATCTGAGGAAACAAGTGTACACAGCTGCTTCAAGTTTGTCCTATTTCTGACCATCTGCAGCAAGAGCCCTTCATGATGTCTGCAACAGAAGACAAACCAAATACCTTTTGAGTCAACACAACCCTTCGTCCCTCCTGCCGGTGAAAAACAAATAAACACGCGGCTCACGCTACGCAGCCCTGGAAAATCCACTCAGGAATTTCAAATACTCCTGCATTTATTTTTCCATGAGGTCTTTCGGAGCGATCTTGACAATCAAAGAGGTCAATTTTGCTTGGGAGGAGAAAAATATTGGGTAAATATTTTCAGGGAAACTGGTCATATTTTGAAATGAAATGGCTTTACTCGCCCCTTGCCCTACGCTCTCCAAACAAGTGTGTGTACACACACACACACACACACAAAGTTGTGCTTGAGACACAGATACACACACAATTGGCTTTTCTTCAGACGCTGTCCAGGTTTTTTTTTTTGTGGAATGATCAGTGCTGCTCCCCTGCCGCCACACCGACTGACACGTGTGTGTTTATTTTTCACATTGCACACTTTAAAATTCCTCCCTACAGCTGAAACGTCCCGTGTGTGTGTGTGTGTGTGTGTGTGTGTGTGTGTGTGTGTGTGTGCGCCTGGCCTGTAGGACAAAAAAGGTAGGAAAAATAATAAGAAATCATTATTTACATCAGAACAAAAACAAACAAACCCGGGAGGAAGGACCTGCTGGGGAGGTCCAAGGCTCTTTTGCCTCAGAAATCCTTCTGATGTGGCTTAAGGCGGCCTGCCAGCTAAACCTAATATGGATTTATATACAAAGAAATTGCTTAGTTTAACATAATGAATATTTAATCGTGCATGGACCCTTTAAAGCAATTTTGCGAAAAAATAATTGAAAGCAGACTTTTTGTCTCGAGGCTTGAAAAAAAAAAAAAAAAACTGCAACTGCTAAACTGTTGACCCAAAGGAACCCCCACCTCCCCCCCCCCCTCCAAAAAAACGCTGGATTAAATGTTTACACTGCTGCCAAACACTCCGATGAATGAGGTTAGGAATCAATGGGAGATAAATCTGCTGAGATAAAATACAAGTCTATCATACGAGCAATATTTACATATGTGAAATATTCTCCACTGGACTCGACTTGTTGGCTCTCGCACAGAATACAAGAAATAACTAAACCCGGCATTTAGACATTTAAAAAAAATGAGACGGTTAGGCGACGTGAGCGGATTTGAGGGAAGGTGTTCACTTGTGCAAAAAAAAAAAAAAAAAACAGGTCATCAGGTCTATTTGGTGATTCCCTTGCAGCCTGAATAAATCAGCTTAAGGTGCGGCCCGACGGCTTCATTCGCCCCACAGAACTCTGCACTGCAATAACACGCGCCAGCGAGCACAGATTAATTTAATAACTCTTTAATATTCTCAATGAAAAAAAGAACAGGAGCCCACAGAGTCCGCAGCGCGTGGGGGAGGGAGGGGGAGGGGGGGGTGGTGCTGAAAGTGTGGGGTGGGGGGGGGGGGGGCTATCTGTTGAATAGGATATTGCTCCAGCAACAGATTGAATATTACATAATGATGTCATTTATATTCCATCGCGAGTGCTTTCCCAGAGCCGGGGATTTGTCCGCGAGGGGCCAGCAGGCCCGAGATGTGAGATGCTCACTAACGACGGCTTAAATGTATCACCTTCAGCCCGACGTTATGTCTCACTGCCGGATGCTCACTGCGAGACCAGACAGTCCCAACCAAGACTTCACTATTTCACGGTGTGGGTGTGTCAGCAGTTATTCTCTCACACCAAAAAGCCAAGGTTTGAACCACTCATCGCTGTTAAGTGAAAACAATAAATCTCCAGATTCTCTCATTTAATAACGTTCACATTAACTACTCCTTTTGGTCCAGATATACATATATATATATATATATATATATATATATATATGTATGTGTATATGATACCCATAGCTGCAAAGCAATCCTCTTTACTGTATCCATTTAATCATATTTATGGCCCGACAGCATTAGAAATTCAAATAACTTTGTGCAGACGAGTGGAGCATTTCCTCATTTCCTACCTGCAATCATCACGCAAGGGTCCAGGACCCCAACATTGGGAACCACAGTTTTAACTTACGAACCTCCCCCCCCCCCCCCCCCAAACACCACCGGAGCAAAGCATCGATTGCCGCGTGGCTCATTAACGAACATTAAACATTACCACAGTTTACGTGGCAAGGAAGCAGATCGCGGGGGGCAGCCCTGAAGGAAGAATGATGATAAATATCTTATCAGCAAAACAAGGCACATCGAAATAACACGGCTGCATCGCAGGCAAGTGTTCGACACATCAGATGGCAAAGTGGTGCAGGGGGGTGGAGGTGAAGCATGGAGAGAATAAACAGAGCTTGCAGACTCTGTAATGAGAATTTGCTCCATTTGGCAGTAGCCCGCAGCAAAGGTCTCCCATCTGTTTCCTATTGGAGGGGGAGGGGGGGGGGGGAGTCAACAGTGTGCAGGAGGGGGGGGGGGGGTGGAAGGGGGAAATGCAGGAATGAATGGACCACAGTGACATCTTGCGGCAGCATGCATGCACACTCCGGGTTCAGGAAGGTCAATACGAGACGTGGCTCCTCTCGGTCTCAGGTGTACTCGTATCTCCCAGGTACATGAGGAATTATTCTCTCTGGGACCAAAGAACAACATCAGTCTGAACTAAAGAAGCCGCCTGTGTTCCAACATGAATAAAGTTTGATCAAATACGTGTCGATGGTATTAAAATAAACCTCGAGTCTGACCCTTTATGGACACACGAGCGCCATACCAGACAATGGCTCATGTTGGCTTAAGAGTCCCGGGTTTTAATCATCTCTCAGGAGAGCGAGCAGTCTGAGCTTGGTCCTGGCGTTCCCCTCCTCCGGAGAACGTGGGAGTAGGCCGACGGCGACAAAAGATTTGTGTGCATATCAAGTGACGGTCGTTTGTGCAGGAAGATTAAACACCAAGGTCAATGTTGAACCTGTAAAAGCACTCCAACAAAGAACGGCATTACAGTTGTTATTAATGTGTGTGAACACTCATGTTTTGTGTGTGTGTGTTGAGGGAGTGTGAGAGGCTTTTAGCAAGGTCAACAGGCAAGGCAGGTAAACAGGCTGAACGGCGGCCGTCACCTGTGGAGGATGTTACAGCTTAACCGAGCACACGAGACCCGCCTTTTGACTTTTGTACTGGGAGAGCTAAATATTATGGGATTTTTCCCCCCCCCCCATTCAGAGTGTTCTCGGCACAATAAGTCCCATGCGTCCGTCATCGACTGGTCGCGGACAAACGCTGCTTATTTCAGGCATCTGAAAGGTGGTTCTGTGGGATTCTCACCCTCCAACCATTGGTTATGGGGATCGTTTGTGAAGATTTGGACTCCTTTTTTCTGATTTGTGGGTATTGTCATTGAATAATCATGGCCCTGCCGTCTCAATAACCACGTAACCCCAGCTTTTATTACCAAAACCCCATCATGCTAAACTCAACGGAATCACGAGATAGAAGACGTTCACCCTTTTCGCCCCAAAGGCGCCACCTTTGCCGACCTTTGACCCGAACTCGACCTTCATCCATCCATCCAGGACCGTCCCGTCGACGCCTCGGATCTTCTTTTTTTTTTTTACTCAATGCGAAGAAGCTTCACACCAACAGCAGACAACACAAAAAAGGCGAGTGCAACACTATTTACAGTCGCCACACACGTTTGTTTTACACATCGCGAATGTGATAAAAAAAAAAAACTCTTGACTTTCGCTCAACGAGACGCGGTCGAACGCGAGACATTATAAAACCACGCGGTTCCACCTGAGAACGAAACGGGAGACAAGGGAACGTCGGGCAGCTTCAAAACCACCGTTGTTTACTCTGAACGCTCACGTGTGTACACACACACACACAGACACACACAGAAGGCTGTACAAACACCGCCTGTTGACTCAGGAGGAGACGCAGGAGGGAGGTGAAAGGGGAGGAGGAGGGGGGGGGGGATTTGTGGAAAAGGGCTGCCTTGTATCGCCAAGACAATGGTGGACGAGGGCGTCAGTTGGCCACGAGGCCCTTTTTGTCCGTCTTTATTATTGTGCAAAAACGTGCCCCGCGTTTGAAAGAAAACACGCATGCAATGGCTACCGATAGCGATGTCAAACAAACTTGGCCCCCCACCTACTGATGCTCATATCGACGTGCAGCAAAGATAAAAGGAAAAAAGGGCCCCGGCCCCCCCCGGCCCTTATCGCTTGAAAACAATAGAGCGCCTTTCGACCCTCCGTGCTGACTGGAGTGTAACTGTGTAAAGAAGGAGTTAAAGCCACTGTTTTTATTGATCTTTATTATTAGCTGTAATCAGATTGCTATTAATACAGTGGGATCACCGCTCGTTTCCAAAGGGGGAATCTGTTTAATAACGTTGTTCACTCTGCCTGTGGGTTTAATACAATAATAAACACAGCATTTTATTGTTTTTGTGAAATGTTTCTGCAGCCGCAGCACGGAGCAGCTTAAACGCACAAATCCACTTCCACTGTCAAGAAGTGCCACTTTTAGAGGGGGGGGGGGGGGGGGGGGAGGACTGTGTGACGCTGTAGTCATAAAACCCCCATCACTGCAAGTGTCGTTTTATATTGAATTCAAGTGACAGTTTTTCCCTTTTGCAATTTTATGGCTTTGTCTCAAGTGAAAGAACATCGAGCCACGTTTACCCTCAAATAAAAGACCCCGCAGTACAAACCCAAGGCCACAATTTATCGGTGTCGCTGAACCACCCAAAACATTTGCTTGTGCTTGATGACTTAAAAAAAAAAACTAACCCCGTCTCTGCCTACAGAAAAAAATAAAATAAATTCCCCTCCCAAAAGGATATTAAAGTCACCACAGGTGACAGAAATTCTACATGCGGCACAGCGTGTGTCTACATGTCCCTCTGCACCAGGTGTGTCCACACTATTTGAAGGTCAGCCAGTGGACCACAGGGGTCAATATGTCCACAGTGACGAGATCAACACAGGAAGTGACTCATATTTGACCAGATTTTTTTTTTTTAGCCGACGCCTCAGGATTTGCCTCAGGGTTCAGTGCCTTTGATTTTCTGACCTCATGACCGTCTTCCACAGGCAATTTTCCAAATGCACATCGTCCATTAAAACACGCACACGCACGTTTTTTGGCTTCATTTGCTGTGAAGTTTTAATCTCTGGAGACATTAGCAACAGCTCAGCCAATCGGTGACCTTATCGTCCCGGTTGCATGGCCTCTGGCTGACGACGCAGCAAGGCATCCTGGGAAGACGGACCAGCTGTCCACTGGACTCGCAAACCCATCGTGTGGTTTCAGGGAACTCTGAGAGGATGGACAACTTTTTTTTAGGTGAAACCAAATATCAAACAAGAATCAACATTAAGAGGATCCAAGCTCAGACCAACAAAAAAAAAAAATTCTGATGCTCTAGTTCCACCTGATGGTCACATTATGAACTAATAAATGGGATTCATATCTCACTATTCATTTTAACATAAGAATAATTTAAAAAGCTCAAAATCAACGAAGGAATGCGGCGTCGTGCTGAGAGAGCCATCACAGTGCAAATTACCCATTTCTGTCAGAAAGGTAAAATAAAAGAAAGAAAAATACATTCTCTAATGACTGAATGGTATAGATGTCAACACATAAATATACACAGAAAATTCATTCTTTAATTTGAAATTTAAATGAACGTCAAAGGCCTTAAAGATGGAGACTTTAAGGTCAGACTTCATTAGTTGAGATGTCATTCTGGCGACGGGTTGTATTTGAATAGATTTAATGCCAGCAAGAATGTCACAAGTCTCAGGAGGAGCCGTTTCAATAAGCAGAAGTAAAAAAAAACTTCATAATATATTTACAGTCAGTCTGAGATTGATTTTTAGCAAACAGTTTTATATGTACAGGTTACATTGTAATTCTAAAAAACAACTGCTTTATCTGTTTCTTTCTTCTCGTCAGCCATGTCATTTTAACATCCAATAAATGGACGCTATGACCGTATGAATAAAAAATGGTCTATTGTTCAGAAGCTCAAATCTTATGTTCTTTGGGTAGCAGTAGAAAGGCAGAAAAAAAAGCAAGAAAAAAAAGATCAAAAAGCATCCTAAATTCCTCCTCAATATGCCCACACCCTTAAGAGGTCGTCATTCTAGTATTGAAAAACAAAAACACACATTAATGCCACAAATTACCGCTGACACTTTCTAAATGAGTTAATCAGTCATTTAGGCATCAGTCAGAATTAAAAAAAATTCCTCCGCTGCATAGTTTCACGAGGGACCCTTTTCTGTTCAAAACCAAAGTCTCTTCATGTGTCCGACGACTTAATAAGGCTTCCTGCGTCTGGAAGAAAATAAATAAAGCACAACACCTCAATGAACTGGATTTTAAATACATACGAAAACAAAAAGACCGACGACAGTCGACTATCGCACTTATGAGAGGCATTAAAATAAAACAATAATTCCAATCCCTTTAGCAGGACTCATTACCATGCTAAATAATGCGCGCACACACACACACACACACACACACACACACACACACACACACACACACACACACACACACACACACACACACACACACACACACACACACACACACACACACACACACACACACACACACACACACACACACACACACACACACACACACACACACACACACACACACACACACACACACACACACACACACACACACACACACACACACACACACACACACACACACACACACACACACACACGCGCTTACTTTTGATAGCCAAAGGCTGAACTTGTGCTTGCCACTGGAGCCTGAGTGGGTGTAAGGGTGTAAAAGGTTAACACACAGAATAGGAATATGCAAGTCAATATATAGGAATACAATATTTTAATTGAGAAAGCGACTGGTTGAAGTATCTAGAAACGGATTGGTTAGTGTAAAATATTATGTTGTTAAAACGCTAAAATTAGCAGAAGGTTATTCAACCAATCAGGAGCTTACCCTGTTTTCTATGTCCTCCATTTGTGAGGCTCCTTCTCCGGAGCCTGAACGCCGCTTGCGACTGAAACGAAAACATAAAGTAAAGCTTCATCTCGCAAATGACTCACAAGATATTAAAAGGCTACATAAAGTAGTCTCGAAGGTTACATATCAGAAGTGACTCACAAAATATGTTGAGCATCTCAATTGGCCACAATCCTGAATTTATAACCATTCCCAACTTTCTTGTTGCATAACTTGTTTAAATGTATGAAAGAAAAAAAAGTTTTAAAAAAGAGGAAAGAAGGGTTCATTTGAAGTCCATGTTTTAAGATGCCGGAAATTAGGCTCCAGTTTGGCATGTTACTGTCGGCATTAACAGCGGTCATATGTTACTTTATAGTACTGTACCTTGATGCTAATGGTAACTCTTGTTTTAGTGTCTCAATGTCAGTGAACTGCACCGCTTGTCCTCCGCCTCTCGTCTTAAAAACGTTGCCCTAAAGGGAGGAAAAAAAGAAAAGAAAAAAAAACTCACAAATGTCTGGAGGAGAAAAGAAACTTGCAATTGTCCAGCAAAATATAAATAATTAACGTGAAATCAGAACGTGATTAAAATCAAACTCATGCAAATAATTCTCAAATTGAGCAATTACTTGATTTTTTTTTACCTTGATCAATTTGGTCTCGATCTCCCCGTCTGAGGCAAGCTCTTGATGCCTCAGCACATACTTGTGGCATTTGGACAGAGCTTTCTCATTCGGGGTCGACACCCTGATCGCATTGGGCAAGATTGGCTGCATGACCGTGTCTAGGTCCAAATTAGAAGGTGGTTTGTGGTCTACCCATTTCTCCCCACCCGCGGAGTGAGAGCGCCGGTGCGTCGGGCGGAGCGGAGCCTGATCGATCCCAGCGTGAGAGAGACAAAACCAGGAAGTTATTCACACGTGACACCAGGGGGGGAGGAAGAGGTCATTTCAAGGTCAACGGGGGTTTAGTGGAGAAGGTTATGAGACGGCGTTGGCTTGTGGTGAAAACACGTGTACTGCTGGAAGGCCTTGAGGGACGGGGGGGGGGATGTCTCGCTACGGAGGATTTCTTAATAACAATAATAATTTCCGGGGGCACAAGTCTCGAGCATGTAGACTCATTCTTCACTCACAACAGTAAGCTGGCCTTCCAGCAAGACACATTTTCATCGAAGGGAAAGCGCATTGAAGACGGCCCGGTACAGTGAACAGGAGTCGGCATGCAAAGTGAGGAAATGAAGACAACACGTGAACAAAAAGTCACTGTCCACAGAATGCATTCCTAACCGTGAACGACATGAAGACTCGCCGACTGTTTGTCTCGGTCCGCACACACCGAGCAGGTTAGAGATACGATTTACTCATTTTGGAAAGAAGATTTGATGGTTGTCACTCAGCCAAATAATCAGACTCAGGCGGGGGGGGGGGTTTCCTTCCCCTTTGCCAGTAGTGTACAGTCATACAATTTATTTATCAAGTCAACGGTTGTTTGTTCCCCGTACTCATCTCTGATCTAATTTCTATGAATATCCGATAAATAAACATGCAAATTTAAATGTGGGACACTACCGCGACCATCATTCCACGTGCTGCTACGGAATGCGTTTGAGTGGTGAAGACGATGCAGTACGAGACCAACCAAAACTACTGTAGAGAGCCGTAGACAACAAGCAACAGGATGGGGGGGGGGGTGGGGGGACCGATGCAGCGCATCTACTTGATGCATTTCTAAAACAAGCAGACATCTACCAACATGGGGGCAAGTGCCACGAAACACGTCCCTGAGGACATCTATGCTCTACAACACACACACACACACACACACTGACCCTCGTGCCTGGCTCAAGGTCTAGCCCATAGACGGTCGGCGCGGGGGCCTCGGTCTCTGCGGCCCAGCGCTGGCCTCTCCTGCGACCCACGCTGCTGGCGCCGTGGCACGCGGCCGGCGTCCGGCTCCTGCACGGGGGAGTCCCAGAGTGCACGGCGTGGCTGCCCGAGGCTACGGGGAACCTGTGCTCCCAATCAGAGATGCAGGAGGCTACGGAGGGATAAGCTGAGGTGGTGTCGGAGGAGGAGGAGGTGGTGGTGGTGGTGGTGTCGGGGTAAGCGTCCTGATCTGCCCTAACATTACCCCGGGTTTGGTGGGAGGGAGCGCGGTCGAGTTCCTGAAACGTGACGAAGGAAACGGGGGGAGGGGCCAAGCGTTGTGAGTGTTAGGGGCTCCGGAAGAACACAAACAGGGTGATAACAGAACGCTGCCGTGTACAGGAAGCGCATTTCACAATCATCACGTCATTGGCGGCACGCAAAACGTCCGGATCGGATCAAAGATCGGACGTGAGCGCGCTCGGTCGATGGGACGCCAGGCGCAAGGGAGCCAAAGACTCACGTGAAGCGCCGACGGCGAGGCGGACCTCGCCATGTTGTGATCCTTCTCCCTCGAGGGCCTCTCGGGTTTGTCTGGGCGCTCGGGGGGGAACCCTCCTCCTCCTCCTGCCCCCCCGCCACTGCTGATGCTGCTCTCCGACACGATGGCCTTCAGCTGCTTCAGCTTCTCATCCTTCACCCACAACTTGTTCTGCATCTCCAGCTGCTTGGCGTTCACTCGCCTCTCCTAAATGGAAAAACGACAGAACTTATCATCAGGTGTTCTTTACAATCCCAGTTTTTAAATGAGCAATAAGTTGAACCAGCCACAAAAATTAATTTTAACCGATGAACGCTTTAGGAACATTTTGATTTCTCTCACAAGGCCACAGCTTGTTATTACTTTTGAGGATATATAAATAAACGTGTTCTTTATTCTAGAGACATTGAAGGTTTATGGCATACAGTTGGGAGAGAAAATGACCCGATATCTAAATATTAGCCTCGGGTGTGTAAATGAATAAACTGTTGCCTTCACGTGCAAACCCCCGCCCCCACTTACACACTCCTTCTCCCACTTGAGCTTGGTGTCGGTCACCATGCCCTGCATGCGCTGCTCCATGCGCCTCCTCTCCGCCTGCTCCCTCTGCAGCCGCTGCTCTCTCGTCTCCAGCTCGTGGCGAAGCGACCGCTTGTCCTGCTCGTACATGTCCGTGGTCTTCTGCAGGATGTCGACCTGAGGGGGACCAGCAGTCTCAGCTGTAACGAACACGTCGGAGATGTCGCAGGGCAAAACGAGATGTCTGACAGTTGAGTTTTGTCAGGGAGGGAGACACCTTGTATTCCAGCGTCTTGGATTTCTTCTCCAATCGTTCCAGCTCCGTCTTCTGGCTCATGATGATCTTTTCTTTCTCGCTCAGCTTGCACCGCTGATCTTGGAGGAACGTCTCTTTTGCATTTAACTGACCGTCAAACTGCTGAACCATAGACTTCAGTGTAGTGGCTGCGGGGAGAACATTGTGTTAACAACATTCTTCCATCACTGGTATCACTACAGTTTGAATAAACGGGAGGTACCATTGCTGAACTTTAATTAATTCACTGCTACCCAAAAAAACGGATTTCATCAAAAGCCACCAGCAATATGCACCCATACCAGTCTTGTCGAACTGCTCCGACATCATCTGACGGACACGAAGCCTGCGTTCCAGGATCTCAATCAGGCGGGGCAAGGACTGATCATCCGCCGGGTCCAGCAGCTCAAAGTGAGGCAGAGCCGGAAGGCTTTCCACCAGCTGATTCATGAGAGCCGGGTCGTCTACTGGGAGAGGAAAAAAATTGCGTTACGTTCTTGGAGGCGCACATCTGACATGTAAGCATGCGATAAGAGCGATAAGTGGCGCGGTTTACCGGCACTGCTGGGACGCCCTCGCTCCTCCAGGCGCTGGGACAGCTCGTCCTTGAAGGCCCGGGCTCGGTGTCTGCGACCTGCAGCCAGGCCGCAGATTGGCCGGTCGATCGGACGCGCCACCTCCACCTCCTGGGTCATCTCGGCAAATCGCATTACCAGCTGCAGCACAGACACACAAGACTGCCGTTAGAAACACCCTCCCTGATGGAGTCTTGGAGGAAATAAATGGCCCGACCCAAAACCAATGGACCATACAAATAACCATTTTGTCTCATTTTAAACAAGCAAACCGTCTCCCTGATAGTTCAGCATTGTAAAAAAGGAAAAGAACAATTGAGAATCCAACTATTCTGCAACACAAATGCAAGTTCTTACCATAGTTTCTTCATAGTCATCGGCCTTTGGGTTGACGCACACAATCATCCTGACTTTTCCTTCTCCATCAAAGTAGTTTTTAAACAGATGTGTAACTTTAGAGTCCCTGTAAGGCACCATCTGCAAGAAGACAATAGACCAGATGATGTTACATGTGATAACAAGCAAGAAGCATTGCTGTCCAGTATATAAATATACTACTACTATACTACATACTCAGTGATGAACAGAAATTACCTTATTAGTTCCACACATCTGGTTTTCACGCAGGACTTCCATGCATGTGCGCAGTGTCATCAAGGACTGGTTAATATTGCCTGTAATTGACACATTACCAGAGACATGTTGTGTTTCAACAAACATCGAATGCATTTTTTTTTTTAAATCTGCAAATACACAGAAATCCCCTCGTGGTTGATTTCAGACGGAAACACACAGAAAGGGAAGAACGGACCTGCTTCGCGGAGACGGTTCCCCTCCGCTCTGGTTCTGCTGGTGCGTTCGCTGCCGGCCAGGTCCACCAGACACAGCTGGCTCACACTCACCTGGTTTTTGTCCTGCAATTAAAATAAACACGCAGTCAGCGTCAACACACATCGGTTGGAACCCACCCGTCTGACACGGGACGTGTTTACGCTTAATTATTTCGCAGAAAGAAAAGAAAAAATAAGTACGAATGAAAGCTGCATGTCACCTGCAGGATGTGGTCCCCGTCCGCGTCGAGCGGTGCCTGAGCCAACTTCACCGTGAACACGCTGTGCGAGCGGCTGGATTCGCGGTTGAGCTCAGTGTTGGCGATCCGCCTTTTCTTTTGTCCTGGACAGAGAGCAGAGCATCATCAACACAGCGGGTCACATCGACAACAAAGGGGGTAAAATTGTTACTTCATAAAGTCCATTGCTGCTGCTGCTGGTCAAGCTTCACCACAAACCGGCGGTGCAACAATGCGACCCAAAAATGTCATGGCTACCTTGTTATATAAAGAGGTTTAGTAAAATGTATTTAAACTCAAATATTCTAATTGTTTGCTTGGAAAGAAACGAAAGCCAAGGATTAAACACGTACAGTCCCAAACTTGGTAATCTAAACTGCTCAGCTCACATAACATGAAATATAATACAAACTATAACACTCACCTTTCCAAAAGATTTCAAAGGCCTCCTCTGTCGATTTGACCTCCACTTCTGTGCAGCCCGCCACGTACATGTTGTGATTCTGATCTTCTCTGAGAATCTTGGATTGAGGCGGTCTGAAACAAGTGGATGAAAAGAATAAACGTAACGCAACAATGTTGCGACAAACGACGATCACACAAAACGACACTGCGGCGGTTGGAAGGGCGGCCGCTTACTTTGGACGGATGGGGTCAATCGGAGCATCTTCGAGGAGATCGTAGATGTAGTTGTTGTAGATCTCGATGTAGGACACAAAAACGCTGTAACAACAATCTTCGTCCACATTTTCGGATTTACACGCCTCCTCCGAGCTGATCATGTCCGCGAACTCCGGGTCAGCCCTCTGCCTGAGGAAATAAAAAAAAAAAAAAAAACTTCATTAAAACTGCAGCGAAGGTCAAATCCAGTTTCCCTTAAAATGAGTGCGTAGTTGTCACAACATCAAAAGTTTTTAAAAAGTGGAGGCTGGTTACCTGGAGGATGGCGTTTTCGGCACCGACGGCTGACTGTCTCGCTTCTGTCTCTCCAGAAGAGCATCAACTTGACCCTGGATCTCCATCCCATTTTTTTCATCTGGTTTAAACACCTGAAGATTTTTTTAAAGAGAAAACAAAACAAACATTATCTCCCATCTCCCTAAAAGATACGTTTTTTAAAAGACAAAATAAGGAAGATTCTTACAAATCTTTTGGCCTGAAAGGGGCCAATGGTGTTGAAGAGCATATCTAGACAGCGGGGGAGGAGTCCCCCCTCACCAGGTGAGCCAGTCATGGTGAAGGTCTTACCGCTTCCAGTAACACCATATGTAAACAGCAGCCCTATGAACATTCATTAAAGATTATGCTGGTGAGATGAAACACTTCAAAAAAATAAATAAATAAATAAAGATGAACTCATATATTATAACAGTCCCAACTAATCAATTTTGTTTTCAACAAATCATTTTGCACAGATTCAGTCGGTCTATAAAGTAATTTGCACAAAAAATTCACTCACCATTTTTACAATGAATAAGATCCTCTATCAGAGGCTTGGAAACATCCCCAAACAGCTCCATTTGAGTGGTATTAATACCAAAAACCTTTTTAAATGAGTACTGTGTCTAAAAGGACGAACACACATAAAGCACACAGTAAATGTAAATCACTCGGGAATAAACAAGTTAGTGTTAAAGAAAGTATCAGCTCTCTACTGTGACTAAACACGTTTTAGATGCTTTTCTTTGCTAAAGGAAATATTCAACAGAAATCACCAACTATTCCTGACCATGTGACAATATCATCTAAGGATAATGGATCTTTTTTGACAATTGAAATGCACCATTAGCCTCTTCACGCATTTCTGTCCCACTTGAACGAGTACCAGAATAAGCACAGACGGTCACTTCACACTCACCTCCTTGTACTCCCCGTTGCGGTTGGCTTTGAGCCCGTCGGGGGCGTGGAGCTGAATGGTGGAGCAGCTGATCATCTCAACGCAACACTCCTCATTTTCTGCTCCGAGCGGACGTATTCGACAGTACACCTGCGAAAGACCAACGAGGAGGTGAGGCCAACGAAACTGGGAGAGCCACATTCAGACGCACTTTATTTCCACCCAGTGTCTTTAATGACCCTGAAGCCAGTGGAGGTGGATCAACTGCATGTTCGTCCTGACTCGGTTGACCTGCAGGTGATGCGTTTTGTAAGCATCTACGTTGTTGCTCTTCAAACTTGGGAGTCAAAGGAGGCAGCGATCACTCACCCCAACGGGATCCTTCTCTATGTTGAAGGCCTTTTTAGGGCCCGGTCTCCGAGGAGTCTTCCCTTTACTGCGAGAGAAAAAGAAGAAATGTCACAATCAATGTGAAAAATGCACAGCATTAAATAGAATGAGTTAGACACATCAGCTCAATGAACACTTGGACATTAAGTAGCTATAAGCTCTGTGGTCAAATTGGTTCCCAAACTCTTTGACACTAAAAATGAGAAAAATAATCTGAAGACTTTTTACCAAGTTGTAAAGACACACTTTGACTTTCGGATTCTCTTCAATAGGAACAAAGGCCAAAAGTAAATATGCCTAAAGCCAACTACACAGCTGTATGTAAAATAACTTTAGTAAGAGTTTTGACAATAAAGCATTACATTCTGTGATATGTATACCTAATCTACTTACTTGACATATAGTTAGGCTCCGTTAGCCAAATTAGCCTGCCATTAGCTAACGACAGTTCAAAAAGGTCACGAGCCAGAAAAACATGCAGCTAACGTGATCATTTTCAGTTCAATTTTTAAAAAACAACCACAGCTGGACGACGTGCTGCACTTTTCACAGACTCATGACACACATCGATGATAATAACGTCGGTTGGAAAGTGAGCTCATACACGGACACACACGCACTGGTCACCAGTCAACCTGTTAGCGCTCTACGCGGCGAGCTATGCTAACAATACGAAGCTAACACTCCTTCTCTTCTCGAACAACCACTAGCAGCTTACGCGTGATAACGTGCGTGGATCACATTGAGAGCAAGCGGCACGGTTTCTAGACTGCTGACGCGGTGTGTCGTGTTATGTGTGTAAGAAAGATCGTTACTCACTTTGGTCTCTGCATTGTTTGTGTCCTTAAACTCCTCTTCGCTGAACACAGAGCGCCTCTTGGCGATTTGAAAAATTCCCTCTGTGAACCGTTTTTCTGAGTTGCTAATATTTAAACCAATCACAGAGAAGCTACGGCGAAAAGCACCGGAAGTCCCGCCCCCAGGGACAATCCCACATCCTCGCTGGATTACGATTAATTTGAACATTAAATAACTCAAGGTCCACTAATAAACTATAACAAACCAAGACTTTAAATGCTCAAATTGGATTTGAAAATACTCAAATATAATTTTATTTCATTAAATATTTTTTAGCGAAATTAATCCAGCCGTTACATGCTCTTTACATAACACACATTATTATTTTAAACAAACTCTACATATTACTAAATATTACAATTATAGACTTTATTAAAAGATAATTAGCCTATTGAATAAAATGACTTGATTCTAAAAATGTAATTTACAACACAATTTTATGGCACTATGTTCTGCATCTTATTCTTATATGTTACTGCATTTATTAGTTTCCTTTAATTCAAAATTGAATTGATATAATCTCCGACAAGACAACATGACTTTTCTTGCCTGTCTGATTCGTTAAAAAGCCATTTTAATATGCTGACATTATAAAAACCCACAGGCAAGTTTGGTTGATCTTTTATTTGAAAAATAAATAACATTGTACAGAAATACTTTCAGTGTATCTTCAAAGGCACATTGTGTTGGTGGACAAACAGCAATCATGTGAGGGCAATAAACTACATTTTCTCTGTATCAGAGGCAACATTAACAGACAATATGCTTTGAATTTGTTGACAGGCTCAAACTCCAGAGCAAACGTGATCATCTCTGGTTATAACTGTCTCTTTTGTGGGAGTTTTTAGTGATGTACATGACAGTGCAATCCAAATTTATGAACACAATCACAACGAATAGGAAAAGGCAGAGTGAACGACAATACTACAATTGAAAATTTGACATGGTTATTGTTCCCTGCAGAAGACAGTCTCTTCATACCCCACGAGTGGAAATCAGACAACTGCGAAAAATAAACTTTTTTTTTTATAGAGATGGTCTCATTGGACAAAACGTTTGTAGCTTTTTGTCGGAGACAGTTTCCTTAGAAACATTTAGATTATTTACATATAATAGAAACAAACATTTTGCTTGCTTTCCATTGTGTGTTTGTACAACTTACGCCCTTATTTTTAGTTGCAGCAGCAGCCATCAGAGCGACGTCTTAAGGCCGAATACCACCCTGAGTTAAGCGTCCAGTGCGATCCCCACTACATCAGCTCCCCCGTAGGTCACGTTTGCTCCCATAATGCACTCTCCTTCCCCCCCCCCCCCCCCCCCCCCCCCCCCCCACACACACACGTCTGTTTGTCATGTGACCCGCTGGCACCCAGTGAGGTCTATGAGCAGGAGCAGATCCAACCCGAGGTTGCTTTCTTTGAGCCTTTATCGCGTTTCTTCGCTCTACAGGCCGGAGCCGAGAGGAGGGGAAGACTGTAGAGGCCGATGACGGCCAAGTTCACCACCACACAGAGCAGCGCTGCGCCCACGGAGTTGGCGAAGGTGATGGGCACGGAGTGCTCCAGGAGCCAGGGGCGCCGCGTCACCATGTCCCGCCCCACGGCCTTCATCTGGAAGTGGGTGCCGAGGATGCCGCACACGTGGAAGAGCTGGTGGCTGTGACCTGCAGGGGGGGGAGCAGCGGAATCGGGCTCTTGAGTGCAGGCGTCACGGCGAAACGGAGCGATTTCCACGCACACTGCCGACCGGTTTCAACGGGAAAATGTGGCGGCGGGTTATGCACTGGCATTGTTTCTCAGAGAGAGCCTTTCATGCGTTAATGTGAATCCAGTGGTGTAAACGCTGCATTCACAAGCTGTAAAAAGCATCAGGAATGTGTGATTGTGGCACGGGAAATAATTATGGTTTTAAGAGCTTTAAAAGACAAGTCGCGGCACGTTTAAAACACAGAGGCAGATTCGTGACTCGATTCGGCTTTGACACAGGAGAGACGCGGCGTCAACAAGGCTTTATGTGACAGCGAGAACTCCGTTGTGCACCAACAAAACGACGTGCAACAGGCCGACGGCGACAAGGGTGTCTCACCTATGTAGTCGAAGCTTCCTGGCGCCAGGCGTTCAGGTAAGTGTGTCGCAAACAGGAAGCCCGTGAGGTGGGCGAAGGTGATGTGGATGTAGTGGAGCATGTTGGTGTCATTTTCTGTGCAGCCCTCCCCTTCACACAGAAACACCTGTGAGCACAACACACACACACACACACACACACAGAGCAGATTACACAGATTACAATGACATCAACACCGCCCGTATGAATTTACAGTGTGCATCGAATTGAAGAAGGATCATTAAAGTAAATCATATATCATTAGAAAATATCCATCGCCATGGATAGAAAATCTTGAATATGAAAACAGCAGAAAAGTTATTAAAATCATTTGGATTTAAAATGATATCCCATGTATTGACTGTTATCTCTGACTTTTAAGAAGACGTGTGTGTGTGTGTGTGGTCCTACCCGGTAGAAGAGAGGGATGTGGTCAAACATGTACGGGTAAGCGAAGGCAAAAACACGGAGATATTTGCTGAATCTTGGAATCTGACACTCTGTGAATCTGTAAATAAAAGATACAAAGTGCACATGTGACCTCCGGTGCATACTTCACATAACTCTTTCCTTTGAACAGCACCAGGAACGCTTCATTCAATCATTTCAGTTCTAGGAATCGTCGGTGAGCAAAGGTAGTTGGAACCGGTTTCTGCAGATCTCTTTGTCTCTTTGCCTTCAGACCGGCTTTTCTCAAACTACTGTTAAACTGTGTCACTGTTTAGGGCCGGGTCCCAAAGTCACGCTTAGGTAACACCTGTTGCGTTGGACGAAGTCGGTCCGAAAACAGCGGTCACAGATTTTTTTTTTTTTACAGGACGGATTTACATTCACCTGTTGCTGTTTATCTTTTTTCAAAAAATGCGTTGTTTTTACCTCTTTATGATGTCATGGTTATAGTGCACAAACGGCAGGCCAAGCCTTAGCAGTGGGGAGAGATGAGTGAAAGAAGAATAAATTAGCCCACCAATCCATGAAGAAATGACGTGCATTTAGAACACTAGCATTTCATCATGCTAACACACATGTAATAAAGATCATTTGAGTAAAACAAGGATTTATCTTCTGGCATTGGATTAAAAAAAAAAAAATTGTTCTCCCCTTACCTGGAATAGCAGGCCATGCCGCTGCAGATGATGGTGTTGAACACGGCCATCGGCACGTACCACCGGTGGAAGAAGCCGTTCACCCACTTGTCCGGGAAGACGTAGGCCGAGTAGACGATCGCTGAGCCTGAAGCGCGACGCAAACAACGTCAGTGCGCAGTTGTACTTTTTTTTTTTGTTCGTTTGTTTTTTTTTGTGTTCGTGTTTTCGTACGCCGACACTCACCCAGGCTGTAGAAACTGAGGGCGGCGTAGTCGAAGAAGAAGCAGATGTGGCGGGCCCGGACGGACATGCTGCTGAAGGTGTGAGCGCAGCTGGACGCCAGCGGATAAACGCAGCAGGTGAGCAGGAAGATCACCAGAGGCCAGGCGAAGGAGTCCCGCCACGGCGCCTGCACCCACGCCACCGACACCAGCTGCCAAAGGAAGTACCTGCCCAGGAACAACGGGGGGGGGGGGAGTCGATTGGGTTCGGATGCAGCCGTGTTTGAGTGGGTGGCACGTGTGAGATTTAAAATAGAGACACCGAAAACACTGCCTCAGCACATTTTATATTCTAACAGACACAGCTGATCGGGTTCTATCTTCAATTTGAGTTACGCTCCTTAAAACTTGATGATTGTTGCTCACACTGTAGAAGTATCAGTTGTAGTACTGCGGGAATAACTGCAAATAGGAACTAATAAATATACCATATTTATAACATTTTACAAATATATCATTTATAATGATACTTTTGCAAAAATAAAGCAAACACAACATGTTAATTGCTCAGATTTCGGGGTGCTGTTAGGCACTGGCGTGCAGAGAGAGCAGTTTCTATGCTAAGCTATAAGCTAATTGCCGTATCTCATGCAGACACTAGTGTTCACATACGTATAAATCAGCAAGAAAAGCAATGAGCTCCTTTTTTTTCTCTCCAAACAATGAAAAGACTTTGGAACATTAAATCCGCTCCGTGTAGTGAAAGTAAACACTGAACCATCCAACTAGATTCAATAATGAAAACTATAAAACAACAGAGAAACACTAACTTTACTTTATCTTATTACGTAGATATCCCAACACACACACACACACACACACACACACACACACAGTTATTACCCAATACGCTTTGACTTGTTTGTAACGCTCGCTCATGAAACAATTTCACACAAAAAACTGTGTGTGTGTGTCTCCCATTAACACATCATCCTTGTAATGCTTTTCCCCTTCACCGAGCAGTTTACTAATCGGGTCACCTCGAGGACAGATCTGCTCATTAGCGGCTTGCCTGTCGGCGTGTGCCGAGCCCCGAGACGCCAACACCCCCGGCGGCCTGCAGCGTACGCTCGACGACAGCCACACACACACACACACACACACACACACACACACACACGCATGCTATTTGGACTGTGCAGTCAAAGCAACTAGCATCCCAGCAGGGAGGAAGTGCACCGTGGCTCCTGGGGGGGGGGGGGGGCAGCTACCTTTGTACCAGCCTTTGGCATAAACTCACTACTGATATATAATTGGATTTAACCTTCATGCGGCCACGCAGTGTTTGGTAGAAACTTGGGGAGGAACTTAAAGGTGTTCCTTCAGGCTCCGGAATGAGCAAACGTGTAGCCGGCGAGGGACGTTGTGTCCCCCCCCTTTTTGGCGTCCTCTCTCCTCAGCTGGACCACGTCTCCAGTCTCACTTGGGTTCGTGCAGGCGCTTCATCTGAACGCTCTGCTGCACACACAGTCAAAGGGCCGCTAACAGGGACGCAACGCAATCCTCCTCACGTTGCTCCAGCCACTCGCAGGAACCCACCATCCATCGATCGGCAATGGGCCAGAACTCCAACGATAACTCCTGATAGTAGATAAAGACCAGCTCTACAAGCCGTGCAAGATTCCATCCAACGCAAAGAGGACCAACGACGCCTCGAAGACAAAAAAAAAAGGTGAAATGGACAAACTGAGTGTGCGTCTGGCCAGAGGCGACAGAAAGGACTGAAAGCTCCTTCCTGTCACGCGTGGAGCAGACAGACGCCTGAGGCCCCGCGGCGGTTAAACAGCGGGGGGGGGGACACATTCGGAGGGTTTACCAGGTGGGCAAAAAGTGGGTCCAGATGTTGACGGTCTCATTGGTCAGCTGGAAGAGGCTCAGGATGCAGTCGGTGGCGGAGCTGCGCGGGTGGCGGTAGCCGGAGATGATGCTGTGCTCGTGGAAAACCTTTTGGCGTAATAGTGTCCATTTAAAAAAAAAAAAAAAAAGGGGGGGGGGGGGAAAGAGGAAATGTGTGAATCACATGTGTTTCTTTTTTCTTCACTATGTAATAACAAAAACGAGGCTTCCATGTTAATTTCATGATGCCCTTCAATAACATTAATTAAAACACTCAAAGGGTGTCCCAGTTTATTTCCTGTTGCGGTGTGTGTGTGTGTGTGTGAAAGACATCAGCTGACAGGAAGTAAACATGGACCAAAGCTGTTGCCTGGCAATGCAGTTCTTTTGAAAAGCGCTATATTCACACACCGAGGGTGAATTATGGGTACATTTAGACTGAAAGTATGAGGATAATCAATAACAGCAGGTGCACAAGTTCTAGCTGAAACCCCAAAGAAAAGCGTTGTTTAGAGCATAAAATGTCTCCTTTAAATGAACCTCCTCGACACCCGACCTCCTAATTGAACCCGGGAGGACGAAGTACACGAAATGTCCGGTTGAGGTGAACTTACTTTGGGCACTTGATTGATGGTGAAGACTTGCGGTAGTTTGAGGCTGAGCATGACTGCTGCTGCTGCTGCTGCTGTCGTCCGGGACGAGAGGTGAAGTGAGGCGGCCCGCCGGGCGTGTGCATCATTCTTTATAAGGTTTGTGTTGCCATGCTGCATCTCCACCCTCTTCAAACCCAGCGAGAATATCCAGTATACCTGTGCAACTCCTCCTCCTCCTCCTCCTGATACTGTCTCTCTGGAGGTGAAGGGTATGTGCACACAGGTGTATGAGCTCACACATAAAGGCATGCACACACACACACACACACACACACATGTAAAGACATTTGAATAAAAGAGTCTGTTGTTTCCAAAAAACACGTCTCTTCTTTTGGTGACTTCATGATTCCATCTCACACAGATGGGAGCCAAGCCAGTCCATCAGGTTCCAGAGAAAAAAAGAAAAAAAACTGCCTTCAGTTGTGATTGATATCAATGGAATTGTCTGCAGTCTGCGGCTTATACTTGAAATACTTTTTACCTGCCAGAAAAAAAAAAATCAGCTCTGGCGCTGAATTTAACGACAGCTTCATCTGAGTTTTGAGATGAGGCCCGACGTCACGGATGAAGGGTGGGACTCGGTTCCTTTCATTCCACTTTCTTCTGTGCTCCTCTCCTGGATCAGCAGACATGTCGCCGTCTGCCACACACACACACACACACACACACACACACACACACACACCAAACCAGCCGCCACACCCAGAGAGTGCCGAGCCCATCCGGGCTTATCTCGTGAAAACTGGGAAACAATGAGAGCAAACAGGTCTCACTTGCCACCGGGGGGTCAGGAGCGATGTAAAGGAGAAGGGAAGGTCAATTACAACCCTTTACTTTTTTATTTTTTGGTGTGATATATTTCGACTCAACTGTTTTGTTTTGAGGTCAAACATTTGACAAAAAGTCACGCTCGCTGAAGTTTAAGCAAATACAAGTTAATGCTTCATCTCAGAGGCTCCATGGAGCACCAGAATGGTTCTGAGATGCCTAATCCTCGCCTCGCGACTCCACACTGACGCAGGTATGCTCGCCACAGCAGATCGACACCTCGGGAGGAGCAGCGCTGTAGAGCGGCGCCTCGGGGTCAGAGGGCAAAGACGTTAAAACAGACCCGTCGGTTTGGATTGGCTTGGAGGTGGAGTTCGTTAATACGTGAGTCATTAAGGCTTAAAGTGGCGCCGGTTTAAAGAAAGTAGAGCCGTAGAGCCGAGAGGAAGTAACGTCTAAAGGGGATCTAAATATATATTGTGTAATATTTAAAAGTGTTCCACTGCTTGTGATCACACCTGACCACACCCATGCAGCATTTCTGACGGGTTAGGCGGAGTCAGGAATGCGCTAAATGGCTCAGACACACAACCTGTGTGGTGCGGGTTCGCGCGTAAACAATACAGAATTTGCACACTTAAAAACTGTTAAATTGTGCTCATGCTGTTATGTAATCACTGTAATAGGCCTTATGGGCCTCATGCAGTAATCAGTCATCACCTGGTTGGTCAACACCAACAGTGGTTTCACTCTGCACTGGCACATTTCCACCACTAGAGGGCAATCTGACTTACAGGGTAGAGTATGTCATTTAAATGTAGTGGAGGAAAAAAAAGAGTGCAATATAATAACAAATCAAATCAGGGAGAAATGTACGCGCAAAACATCACTTGTAATTACATAAAACCAATTGGTAAGCTATATTTGAACCTTAACTCATGAAATTGATGAATACAAGAGACATGAACACAAATCTAACTCACAATCTAGCAGTGAGGTTACAACAAACTGAAACATCAATGGGGCCAGAACCACAGGAATCCTTAAATGATCTTTGGTAACGAGTAAAAAGGAACGGTTCTCATTTTCAGGTGATTAAAAACAAAATAAATACATATTCACTTAATTTACGTCAGTTAAATGCTGCACTGCTAAAGGAAACCCTGAATCAATGACTTACATAAGACACTCTGCTGCTGCTGAGACGCGTGTACTGCCGTATCTCACCACCAGGGGGCAGCGCTTCCAAACAGGAGCGCTGTGGAGAGGCATAATGAAAAGGAACCTGTTTTTTTTTTTTTTTTTTAAGAAGGTTCTCTATAAAGAAGTTGTGTCCTTAAACTCTGTCCTTAGATATCATATTTTGCCTTTGTACTCTTTTGATATGAACCGCTAAATGTTTCCCAGTGAATCAAATGTGCTGCCGCTTCTCTTATTGACTGTTAATGAGAAAAAGGAACAGGTTCACTTTGGGTCACAGTCTGGGCCTCCTGTATTAAGTCCTGCATGTTTGTGTTACATCAGCACCACTGCGAAGCCTTGCACATTAAGAATTCATCCAGTCGCTGCTGGTGCAAACTTCAGATGTCTTTAAGCTCTTTTGAAGGATTACACCACCGATATTACATTTAAATAAATGTGCAGTGGTGGAAACTAACTCCACTTTTACTCTACATTGACTTCACAGCTTGCACGTTATAGATCAAACTACCAAAGTGGCACATAAAACAGCAAGCAGTCATGTTAGGACTACTAGTCATGTCATGGCACCTTGAACTTTGACCCTCTTGCTCAGAAATCCACTGTGCAGAGGATTGTGGGTAAGGAGAGGCAGAATTTCATGGTGACTGGGGGGGGGGGGGGGGGTATCCTGGTATTATCATTTTTGATATTTACAGTATGGATTTTGGAAAGGTAGAGCGTTTTTTTGCACTGGACATGAACAGTGGGTGAATGTCCCGTGTGTGTGAAAATAAAAATACTCTCAAATACTCATCATTTGCTCTTAAGTGTCGTCGGGTTGATATTTGCCTCCCATCGCTGCAGTCATGTGATCCGAAAAAAACCACCCGATCATCTCACTTTTACCCCCCCCATGACCTTCTCGTGTTACCTCATTAAACCCTCATTGTCTTCACACTTTTAAGCACAAGTGTGTGTGTGTGTGTGTGTGTGTGTGTGTGTGGGGGGGGGCGTGACCTGTGGTGGTTTCAGAGGGGCAGATGTGCGACAGACTTCAGCTGCTCAGAAGCTCGCTGCCTCCCTGGTGGTTTGGTTGATGAGGTGTCGTTTGTGTCTCCAGATGAGGAGCGTGTGTGTGTGTGTGTGTGTGTGAGGCAGACGCGCCCCCCCCCTCCTGATACATTATTAATAGTTGTTCGACTCCAGGCGCTTTTTTTTCTTCTTCTTCTTCTTCTCTGTTGGATTTCAGACTTTCAAAGCAGCGTGTTCCTCACTGAATCCAGAGAGGAACTCAAAGAACTCTGGAATGCCGACAGACTTTCATGGTCTCCAGCGTTCGGAGCAGAGGAGGCCGGCTGCACGCCAACCAGCAACGAACAGCGATTACCGGCTTCGGAGCGGGAGCCGGTGCATTTATCGTCTTTCAGTGCAACGGGTTTATTTAGAAGACAACCGGAGCAGAGTTTGATATCTGCGACCAGATGAAGACGCGTCACAGCAGACTGAGAATTTGATTAGAAGATTGACACTTTCTTAATTAAGTAAACGGCTGTACACAGGGGGGGGGGAGACGGAACATGGGAATCGGTGCTGGAAGGTTGATTGTTCTCATTTCTGCACAGAACATCGGTAGCTGTCTCTCTCTCTCCTCCCCCCCCCCCCCGGGTCCAGCTTTTGTGCGAATCTATGGGCTGCAGGTCGTATTACCAGCACGCTCGTATCCATCTGATGAGCAGATATGAGACATTGATTTTCTCAGCTGTAACTAACTGCCAAAAGGCAAAAAACAAAACTAAAAAAAACGTACTTGCTGAAAAGATTTCCCACAACGTCAATTGTTTCGCTTTGCGATGCATTTGGTAGAAAATCTCCACAAGAGCATCACAAACCACGTGAATCACATTTCACTAAATGCCTCCACATCTAAACGACGTTCTCCGAGGAGGCCCAAACAAACAAATCCAATAACGCAGGGTTCAGCGGCGTGTTAATGTCCCCCAGTGGGCAAACGTACGGAGCCCCCAAGAACCAAAGATCTACCGTAATGTCATCAGAGGCCACAGAGAGACCGGGCCGATCGGGTCAGTGGTGGCGGGGGGGGGGGGGGGGGGGGGGTAATTGCAGGACTACTGGAACATCGTTAGCGTCGAGGTGAAGGAGGTGGTGAAGTGGTGAATGGGACGCGAGGCGGGAACGTTGTGGCTGGATGGCGTAAATGTCTGAAAGTAATAAAAAAGGCCAAGTGAGTGACAGGAGGTGGAGGAGTCCGTCTCTCCGGATCAGAACAGACCAATTAGGATCCATTATTTACCCGGGTCGGATTTCTTCAGTGTGAACAAACCGTTTGAGTGGACGTTGTCCACCAGCCACCCTAAGAAAAAACATCTGTGTATTTGGAACAATTTAAGAGAAACTACTTTTTTGTAACATATGAAAAGGTTTATACATTTATGCGGTTTAATATCAAACAGAAACAGGAAGACATTTGACCAGAAGATTAAGAAAAATGCATTTTTATTCTTTTTACACCTTTAGAAAGCACATCTTTAAAGCACAAGGACTTACTCTGTATATAAACACCTCTCTCCCTTTTGACTACAAAAAATGGTAGCATTTGCACATTGTGCTTGAGTTGCAAAGTCCGTACATCCGCTGCGGGTCTCCTGTGGCGTTCACGACCCCAGTAAACATTTTATTGCATAAAATCACATTTGACTTTGGCGGGTCACTCGGAAAAAGAAACAGAAACACTCAAATGAATCAAAAGAAGCCGTGATCTGTGACACCCGCTGCACGGCCCACAATCAGCGCTGCGCTCCGAACAAAAGGCGTCGCACAAAAACGTCCTGGGAAACAAAACAAAAAATGTAAAATGCGACGGTATTTGAAAAAAAAAAAAAACGATGAATGCCTTTTGTGCTTATGACTATTGAATTAAACATCCTACTCCTCTGCAAAAATATACAAACTACAAACGATGCAAAAAAAAACAACTCAAACAGAAGAGAACCATCCGCCTGGCGTACTGATCTCTAGTTGCACACTTCCCCTTTACGATAAGTTTTATGCGTCTCCTCTGCTATAATTTACTAACCTGCATTTGAGAAAGTAGCATTTGTCAAAAGGCGACGTCTCCTAGGAGACCAAACATCGTTAAATGCTGAATGGAAGTCGCTTTGCACAGAAACGGGAAACTTCCGACACACTTAAAATTAATGACTTTGGTATAAACAAAGTAAATCAAGTCGTTCAAAACACTAAACCTCTGTTCCTGAATGTTTTGAATGACACATTTCAACCGGACTCGTTGAAATGACAAATGGATGAGGAAAAAAAACATGGAAAAAAAAGTGTGCAATTGTTAATTCATACTTCTTTTCTTGGATATTTGATATGTTTTACATCATAAACATCAATATCGTTCCCTTAACCACAGAATACACCTCAAGAACAATTTGGAAATAAAATCAAAAGGTTTGGGGGAATGGGGAAAAAAAATAAAAGTCGTAATAATTCATGACTAAAGTGGTTATATTTGGATAAAGTCAAAGATTAGATGGTTACCTTTTTCCATTTTACTTTCGATGTTATGACCTTATTCCTGAAATATTACAACCTCCTCCCTCAGTACTGAATGCAGGCAGATATGTTACCAGGTGAGGGACATTCTGATATAGTGGAAAGTTTACATGAAAATGACCAAAAGCACCTTGTGGAGTATAATATAATATCTACTGTAGACGCTTTAAAGACCTTCAGTTCCGTTGCCTCTGTCTGTTTGAATGAGGTGCTCCCGGGACGCCGCTCTGCGTCCCTCCGTCCCGGACACACGCGACACAACGCGTCCTAAAACACACAGACACCTTTCTGCAAGCATCAGCTGAAGGTATAAGATTTAGAGCAAGAGCTTTCAGGCAGAAAAAAAAAAACCTTAAACGTGTGACCAAAATTCAAAGAGGAAAACAAGGGTTAGTTTGACTTTATCAGCATGGCCTGTGTGTTGTGCATATATATATATATATTATAGTGAGACTTGTTAAAAATAATGAGTTCCAAAGCAGTAATTGAGTGCCGTCTGCACACTGAGGATCATCAGTCGGCTTCTAGGCAACTCCGACACGAGGGGGTTCAATGTGTTTCCAGCTTTCACCCCAAAATGTGCTAATGAGAGGGACACAGCGATGGCGACTCAAAGTGATGCAAAGCTAACTATTTGTAGCCGTGTAGCGGGACATGAATAATTTAGTTTGTTTGTACCACTTGAGGGACTTCAGTGAGCTCTGGTTACAGACTAAGAAACGCAGCAGACAGTTTGCAGTCTCTAAACATCCCAGAAAAGGGTCATTAGAAATGCCGTGACTTTATTCATGATCTCAGGGACAATAAGAGGACCACCGGTGCTGAGGCTGCATGCTACCTGCATTCAGTCACCGCTGCCCAGATGTGGCTAAACAACAGCTTAAAAACATTACAGTGGAATTATGGGTAGGAACCAAGGAGCAGAACCGCTTTAAACCGTCCGGATCCAGATGTGGTGGGTTTGAGGAGCCGATTCCTCCCGACAGAAAAAACTAATCCTGTAGCTTCATATTTGAATGAAAGGAAAGAAAAGAAGAATAAAAAGACTAAAATTCAATCCTTCCTCTAATTATTTTGAAAGTATTCATTGATTCAGAAGAGAACTGGAAGCAGCCAGTTTGGAAGCATAGCACTTTTCTACAAAAGGAAAAACAGCAGAATGATCACCTGACAGCTTAAACATGGCGCGTCTAAAAATACGCCTTGAAATAAAACTTCTGTGTCTTGCGGCTTATCTGATAAAAAAAGAAAAAAAGCTTTAGAGTGCAGGATTTGAATCCCAGACGTTCCATTAACGAGATACAGTCGTTCTCCTCATAAACACAGTCAGCTTCCCTCTTATGTTGGATCTGTTTTAATATAAACTTTACAAATCTCGGATGAAGTGGTCAAAAAAACAAACATTTTTGTATCCGTCTCTAACGTCATATAGTCTTAAACTCTAAAACATACACACACACACGTGTTCTTCTCTGAACGCACACACACTCTGAAACTAGGTCTGTGCATAATCACAAACACGGGAGGGAGAGCTACAGTCAGAGAACCTGCAAGAGAGCTGCAGCTGAAAAATCTCCTCCTTTAGATTATGGACACACACACACACACACACACACACACACACACACACACACACACACACACACACACACACACACACACACACACACACACACACACACACACACACACACACACACACACACACACACACACACACACACACACACACAGAATGTGACCACTCGCCTCACATTCTGTACTCAGCCGTCTCGGGGGGGAGTCAGCGTGGTCAGTTGTGCTTGGCACGGATCCCCTTCAAGTAGTTTTTCCAGCGCTTGACCACGTCCTTGAAGACGGGCGCGCTGTCTATGGACGCCAGCAGCTGCAGCTGGTTAATGTGCGTGGTGTGATAGTCCCAGCGCGCCAGGTTGGGCGCCGTGGCCAGCATGAAGTGGCGCAGGTCGTAGATGCTGCCGGAGCCCGTGTCGAACAGCGGCAGCATGGCCTTCAGCGACTCCATGCCGCGGGCGAACAGCAGCCCCGCCTCGCGGCCCAGCTTCTCGCCGGCGGTCTCGCTCACGTCGTGGAGTCCCAGCAGCGAGTAGATGAAGCCGTTGAGCACGAAGGAGCTGGGCGTGGTGGGGTACTCCTCGTACCAGTCGTACTTGTTCATGAACACGGCCTTGACCCCGTGCTGCGCCGAAGGCACCTTGAAGGGTCCGACCGCCTTGAGGGCGGCGCCGAGGTACGCCGGCTCCCTGGTGAGGAGGTAGGCCCTCACCAGGGTGGACATGGCCTGGCCCTGGGCCATGGCCGAGTACCAGCCGGGCTCCAGGGCCCGGAAGCCCTCGCCCAGCTTGCGGGTGACCATGATGGGCCAGCCGCCCCGCTCGTCCTGGTTGCGCAGCAGCCAGTCGCTGGCGGCGAAGAAGGCGGCCATGTGCGCGGTGGTGGAGATGGTGACGTTGTCCACGAAGCCCCGCCCGTGTAGGACTAATCTCACCACCCGTCTCGGCATAATCTGGGAGAGAGAGAGAGTTCTCATTAGGCCTTTATTCAATAAAAGGATTCTATTATTTGGCCACAAAGTTCTCAAGATGAAGGAAGCAACATGTTGCATTTCATGGCTGGAATCTAAAAATAAAAAATGCGATATTTATCGACACTGGATGAAGAAAGACACACATGAGAAACCAACATTGCTTGAAAACAACCTAAACGATGACTTAATAAAAACTAATCCTCCATCAAATGCTTAGTCCACTAACTGTCGACTCGAGCACGGTGGAATGACAGGAACCGACCTTTGTGGCCTTCACAGCCTTGGTGTTGGACAGGCCGACGCCCTTCCTGAGGTCGGTGAGCAGGTCTCGGGTCAGCGTGCTCCAGGCGGCGCGCGGCCCGACGCCGTACGTGATCTCGTGGTCCTTGAAGGCGATGAGCTGCGCGCTGGTCACGTAGCGGATGGTGAAGGGCGGGCCCTTCTCCGTGGTTTCCAAGGTCACAGACACGCTGCCGTTGGAAACGAACTTGAGGTCCAGGCTGAGGATGAAGTCTTTGGAGTTCCCCAGCTGGAGGGACACGCCCTCAGAGGACTCTAAAGGGGGGGGGGGGCGGATGAGAGAAGGGAGGCTGGTAAAAACGTGTAGAATGAACTGTAGACAAAATGCGACGAAATGCAGCATTTGGTCTGAAAAAAACATGACGATTACTGACATTGGACAGTTTTTAGCAGAATGACAGTTTCCCGCGAACATGGAGTCGGTCTCCCTTTGATGTCGTGTTCCCACAAAAAGCTCCTCTTCTTCCTCACGTTCCCCAGATTCAATGTGCAGTCTCGTTCAAAAATGATCACTAGCAGCCACACAGCTTCATTCAAACTGAAGTGGCCTGCAGAGAGAGTGAGTGTGTGTGTGTGTGTGTGTGGGGGGGGGGGGAGAAAGAGCCTCAAACCACAGAGACACAAGCCCCTCGTGGGATGTGCAGTACAGACGTGTCACTGCACACAGCGCTTCATTAGGAGGAGGGAATATAACTTTTCCTTAAAGTTAGGAGCCGGGGTATTCAGACTCCACGCGTCCACCAAGCGGCTCGCATTAAATGTACGCCGTACCTTTGGCCCAGTTACTCGGTCTGCACAGCTAGCTCAACAACAACAAAGACAGAGAAATCTTTTCCGAGATAGCTCGGGAAAGGCTGAAGAGAAGAATGAGTGCAGCGGTCCATAAAATGAAGGGCGGCGGCAAGGTGAGAGAGAGAGAGAGAGAGAGAGAGAGAGGGAGAGAGACAATTGGAGATCGCATCTCACATGACATGAGCCGAGGAGGCAGAGGCAGACGAGGCCGCCCGAGACACAAAGGCAGTCAATCAGGAGGAGAATGGGGGAGCGAGCCAGTCTGGCAGGAGCCCGTTGGATGACTCCGGCTCTTTAATGCACTCATAAATCCATTACTTAAGGCAAAGCAGAGAGTAAGTGGATTTGTACTCTGGCCCCCGTGATGACTCTGGCGTCAATAAAGGACGGGCGAGGGAACACAGGCGAGGTTCCCGCCTCCCCTGCGGGCGGTTTGGCGGCAGACGGACGCGTCAGCGCAAATGCGGCAACGCGCAGGGAACACGAGCGAGCGCGTCGGGCCCGTGCCGCGCGGACGCCAAAGACCCGAGCGGCGGGGGGGCGCCAGCGCTCGTTGGTTGGTTTCTCGTCCACGTCCTCCGGTGGCCGCGCCTGCTGCAGGAAATGCCGTTGGGAGGTCTTTGTGTTTTAATGGCCACGAATAATGATTCTCATTACCGGTTAATTGGTTAATAATTCCGCTCGATTCCAGTTTCTTCCCGTCACTTGGCAATTGAGTATTGAAACAGTAATGAAGTGGTTAATTATTGATTGCTCTGGTTCAAAGAAACACAAACATTTGCGGAATAATTGTAAAGGGCCCGCAGTCACTGCGCTGCATCTCCGCGCTCGGGTCACGCTGCTTGTTACGGCAGTTCTGTGAAAGTATCAAAGACGACCACGGGGGGAATCAGAGGAGGAGGGTGCTCTGCGGCGGGCGGCGCCCATGCAGGAATGTGCAGATGGTCGGTGATTATCAGGGGACAGACGATTGATCCACTTGTCAGAGGATTTGAGAGGCTGTTCAACACCAGTGTCCTAGATACAGTAAGGGGGGAGAGGGGGTGGGGGGTGGCAAGGGAGTAGGAGTAGGAAATGGAGGGAGGCAGCGGCGGAGACAGAAAGTGACAATGGGGGGGGGGGGGGGGGGGGGAAGTTTGGATAACAGAGCACAATAATGCGTTAAAAGGGAGAGAGCGTAATGTGATTGCAATGTTTAGGAAGCTGCAGCGGGCTGACGGGGCGATAAGTGGGAGGAAATGAGTAGAGAGAGGCTGGAAAACTGACTGAAGCCTGTGGAGAGACGAGGGAAGATTAATGGAGACTGAAGGCAGCAGCCAAGGTGGGAGGGGGGGAGGGGGGGGGGGCCATGGGGCGATGATGAAAACATGATGATGTTTGAGGAAAGAGCGAGAGAGAAAAGGTAGAGAGCGGTGAAATGAAAAAAAAGTAATGGTTTATGATGAAAGGGTGAAAGTGGAGGAATTAGGAAGGGGGATGGGGGGGATTACAGTGGACGCAACAGCTCAACGGAGGACACAGAGAGACAGAAATCGAGAGTCCTGGAATTAGCAGCAGGAGATCAAAGCAGAAGTAAGACGGCTCAGTCAGCACTTTGTAAAAGACCTTCTCCCAAAAATAACTCATCTACCTCGTGTCCTCAGTCATTTTACAGATGTGACACTAAATCAAATTTGTCCGCCCTGTTGTTATTTAACAATTTAAAGAAAATGTTTTAAAATTCAAACAATCGAGCCATGAATTTGGCTCCACAAATGTGTTTGTCGACATAGTATTAAATAAACCACGAGCATCCTCAAACAACAACACCTGGAATGTGTGAACTGAACTCCTTCACGTCATCAGCCGGACTATCGATCCATTAAAAACACAGGCCCCTTCTCTAATGTTGACATCAGAAACGACAGAGCGGCGCCTCACCTTTCACAAAACTATCGCTATATTAACGGAGCCCAGGTTTCTTTTTCTGTTTCATTGAATTATCAATTATTGACAGCTGAGTAAAGAGAGTTGAACCTAAACTCTGAGCCCTGAACACAGGACGACGGGAGTGAAAACGCAGACAGCCTTTAGATTTTCCCTCTTCAGAGTTCATTTTCCTTTGATGCATGAAGAAGGAGACTGTGCGATATGAGTCGTGGAATCAATCAGATTCCCTGGAGTTGGAATCCGGCAGCACGGGCGGACAATTCAACAGATACAAATGTGGCTGTCACACTCGGGCTGGGGCAGGATGCAGTGAGGACTCAGGCGCAGAGTTTCTCGATCCAAAGTGCTCTTTATTTTCAAACTAAGACGTGCTCCAATGACGAGGGACATATAGACAATGACGCGACAGGGGACAACAGGCACACAGGGCTTAAATACACAAGGGAGGTGCAGGTGATTGGACACAGGTGGAGACAATCACGCAATCACAAGACAAGGCAGGAAGTGAAGTTAACCCAGGACCACAAGAGACATGAAACTTCAAACTAAAACAGGAAGCGAAGCCAAACCGTGACAGTGGCGATTATAGGGAATGTTTTTCATTTTTTTTTACATCCTGTTCAAAGCGTTCCAATACGACGCCGCTCGCATCCGGTCCTCTTGATCCAACCGGCACGTGTCGAGCTTCGCAGAATCCCGGAGAACTAGAGCCATTAGGCGGGTAAATGTGATTAATGTGACGTGCTCAAGAGGAATAGTCCACGGATACAGCAGATCACTTTGTTGACAACAGATCGTAACGACTCGTCAATGTGGCCAAAGCGTGACTAAGCGTCCCTCCTCTGTGTCGTCGATAAAACAATGAAAAACTCATCAATGTTGCCGCGGGTGACATCCATCTTCGTGACAAGGAACACGGCGTTTTGTTCTCCCAGTCGATCCAGCGCGGCGCAAACACCACCAAGTGGGCATTAATCTGCGGCAGAAAATAGACCGAAGCGAATGCGCCCGCTTTCTCTGTCGGATTAAAGCGGCGCCGGCCCCGTGATCCAAATGAAATGATTCAGCATAGTAAAATACATTTTTTTTTAAAAACGGGACCTGTTACTCAAAAAAGTTCATTTCACGTGTTCATTTCACCCCCCCCCCCCCCACACTCTACCGGGAAAAAGGTGGACGTACCTGGAGCGCTGAACTGGCGCACGGAGGTGGCTCGGGCCTTGTCGTGGACGCGGCTGAGGACGCAGCCCTTGGGCGCGGCCCAGGGGGCGGCGCCGGCGCGGCCGTCCCGCTCCTCGGCCGTGTCGTAGACCTCCACGTGGGGGGCGCGCTCGGTCAGGTTTTTGCTGTAGTGGCTCAGGCCGTACTGGGCGATCTGGATGGCGTAGAAGTAGCCCTGAGGGCCCCACTGCGTGGAGAGAGGAACGCCTGGGAGGGAGAGGAGGACAAGGACGTTGAGGGGACGCAGGGAGACGAGATCCTCTCATACGAGAGACATGATGAATATTACATTATGCTTCTGGAATAGCTTTTCTTCTGGCGGTGCTTTTTTCATAGTGTCTGGAAATGCTTCCGCTGACATGATGGTTCATTTCTAAATAAATGATCTTTCTCTGATGAACGATGAATGTCTTTTCTGCGCAGTGTCATATCGAGTTCATAACCGCATTCATTAAAAAAAATGCTCTTACATGAATTATTGATATTAACAACAGTGTGAGACTTCTAAAATCTGTAGTAAGTAATAATAAACGACTGTGGCAGAGATGTGAGAGATTCAAATCTGACACGGAAGGCATTTATTATTTATTTATTTTAGAACGCCAGCTCCGAACGCGCGCTAATCCACCGCATTTCACCCGGGGCGGGGCGGGCCGGCTCACCAGCCAGGAACAGCTCGGGCAGGAGGATCACTCTGATTAACAGATAGCTCGCTTAAAGACCTGGTGACAGAGTGCACACACACACACACGCACACACGCACGCACACCAAAGCCCCATCCTCCGGAGAGGAACGCCATAACGCACTCATGTTGGGGCTGGGTCTGTTACTTTGCTTACTGCCGTACGAGCCTCTGAAAAGAAACATCTGATTATGGGATGTTGTTCTGGGGCCACGTGGCTGTACTCGACAGCAGAGGTGAAGAGTCAACGGCTTACGACCACCTCTTTAAACCAGTCAAATGTTGATTACCAAGAAATGTAATCCATATTCTTACAAGCTGCGCCGTAGGGTGCCACATGAAGCGCGCACACACACACACACACACACACACACACACACACACACACACACACACACACACACACACACACACACACACACACACACACACACACACACACACACACACACACACACACACACACACACACACACACACACACACACACACACACACACACACACACACACACACACACACTTCTCTGCATGCTTGTCTCGTTACTGGCGGTGTCCCCTGACAACTTAAGTCCAGCGGCTGTTAAAATCCCAACATATTGCAACGCGCCGCTTCTCACTGAATAACACCGGGTAATCCGCGTGGAATTGACTGTTAAGCTCGCGCATATTTTAATGACTCCAAAAGGGCGGAATCTTCCCTAGATATCCGGAAAACTGGGTCTTCGTGTCCAATTACCCGAACGGCTCTAAGCTCTTCGTGTGAGAGAGGTTGAGCCGCCAAAAGAGCCCCGCCATCTCGTTGGTGTGAGAGGTCAGCGACCCTGTAAAAGGGGCCAACGTCGGCGCTCCATCAAGAGACGTGTCCGTTGTTGCGCCCCCCCCCCAGAAAAAGGCCAATTTACCCAAAACCGATGTCACAGGTGGGGACCGGAGCTGAAAAGGCCGGCGTGTGCAGTCAGAAACAGGATGTCATTCATTATTATAATACGCATTTTGCAGTGTGCAGCTCCACGATGAATGGCCGACCGGGTTTATTCAGCCGCACTAACCGCCTTCTGCTCCTAAGGGTCTCACAGAACGTGGGACCTGGTCGCCCGTTACCCGGGGGTCTGACCCCCCTGGGCCACGACACGGGTCTCACACTGGAATAGAATATCGGTCCCCTCTAACGAACTAGCGGCTTGGAGTCACACTGGTCTGGCTTGGACGGCGGTTTCCACAGACCTTTCATCCAAGAGCCGCGAGTGAAGATAAAGGGGGAAAAAAGCGCGAGCCACAGAGAAGGAGACAGGACGTGATTCAGAAGGGTGTTGAAAGAGGATTAACTACTTCCACTAATAATAGTGCTCGGGCTGCCGGAGATTCATTATCCTCAACTTTTGTTCTTCGCAATGAGGAAAAGAAAGACCTCAATCTCTAACCCCCCCCCTCCCTGCTATAAAACCATACGCAAGGGGGGAGACGTGACAAGTAGTGGCACATAAAAGCGCTGTGTTTTTATGTCTGTCTGATAATAAAAGCCTTGATAGCATAGTTTTGTATTAAAATTTCAGACTAATTTATCTGAAATTCTCTCCATTTAAACGTTTTTTTTCTTCCTTTTCCCATCCCTGTGGTACCTCAAAAAAAGCGAGTCACCGCTTGACATACGGGAACAATCTGGGTGCATGTGCATGGTTTTAACTCCTAAAACAAGATGGCGGGACAACATTTAATGAACATTTTAGTGTTAAATAACTTCACCATCGGCAGCAGGGTGCTTTGGGAGAGAAACGCTCCCTGTGACCTTGCTGCAGCCGTGTTGCAACTCGGACCGTGACGGGCTAATTAATGAACTGCTATTTCAACCTATGAAACGATGCTAAGCCGAGGAGAGGTGTGCATGCATGGGCGCGCGCGGTGCCAAATAGCGGCGAGCCTCGGGCTTCGTTAATGGACCTTGTTAACTCCAATGTGTGCGTGCAAGTGTGTGGACTCCCGTCTGACCCATTTCCCGCTTTATGTGTTCCCTCCCGGCATGTGTTTTCGTGGTGGGGCCTGCGGTTAACATTAAAAAAAAAGAAAAATCAGCCAAATCTATTGGAACTAATCAAGATTCTGTGATCGCTGCAGCCACACAATTACAGCCCACTAAATAGAAAGACACAGATATTTCTTGCAGATTTTACTATAAAGACAACTAGTGTGTGTATGGGTTTTTCTCTGTTATAGCCTAGCATAAATAGCCAATGTGGGTAGTTTGCATAATCCATCTCAACATCAAATAGCAAATTGCTTCTGCATTCATTACTCATCAAGCTAAGCAGAGGAGCAGCCTCTTTGCTAGTGAATACATACATTTCTATTACGACTCCTCACAAAACCCAAGGCCGGTTCCTTGAGGATTACAAGTGTCATCTTGTTCTTCTGTCAATTTCACTGTTGAAAGATTTAGTGAGGAAGCAAAATATTTAGTGTTTAAATTCTGTTACCAGTGGCTGCAGTTATTTGATGATGAAAGCAGAATAATAAAAATCTATTGTAATTTCACAGGGCGACTTCTTTAAGCGCGGCGACGGAATTATATTGATGACAATGTGATTTGAACTAAAAGCCTTTTGAAATGAGCTATTGATCCCTCTGGGTAATTATTTTCAAAGGAACCTTGAAGTGAAAACAACTTTCAAAGAGTCAAAGTGGGAAGGGACAGGGAGGGAAACACTCACTTAACAGTCCTCCAGTCTGACATCGATACAAAAGCTGATTGCGTCAACGTTAAGATAATTTATTTTAAATGACTTCGCACACATCACTTCAGGCCGTGTTAAAGAAAGGGTGACAATGTTTGGAAATGGGTGGCAGAGACTGAGTAGGTGCTTGTGAAAATGGATCCATCTTGTTAGTCGAGCAAATAATTTATGATGCATCACTTATTTGGAACGAACTTAAAAGTAAATCATTTATTTCTCAGTGACACGGGTTTATTAAATACCAGTAAAGTCAAGATTAAAAATGAAATCAATCCTCCTCCTGTGGGGTTATAGTCAAATGAATAAAAGAAACCTTCAGATTTGAAAACGGTAATAATCTGCAAAAGGAACCAAATTGTAAAATAATATGTCAGAGGAATAAATGTTAAATAGACATTTCCTATTTTTGAGCATTTTATTCTTAGAAGAGACGTTTGATCTTTTCTACGAGCACATCTCACCAGCCGTCAGATCCTGATATTTCTAGTATCAAACATAAATTTTTTTTTTTTTTAAACGTACCTTCCACCCCACTTATGCACTTGACGCGGTCGCGGACCTCCACGTTGTATCCCTCGAAGGACATGAAGACCCCGTCGGGGTGGTACGGCTCGCGCTGCGCGTAGACCTTGGAGTAGCTGTGCTGGAACTCGAAGCGGTCGTAGCCGTCGTACTGCACCACTTTGCCGTACACGTCGAAGTACTTCTCCACCCAGCTGAAGGGCAGGTACACCTCGGCGCCCTCCCGCCGGCCTTTGATGGTGGACTCGTCGTTGACCAGGCAGTCGATGTCCTCGTACTTGACCCCGGAGCCGACGACGGGCGGCGGCTCGGGGGGCTGCGGCGGGTGCTGCTGGCTGCTGATGCTGGCGTCGCCCGCCTTGGGGCTCGGAGCCGAGGCGTCGCGGGGCAGGAAGCGATGGGAGGAGCCGCTGGAGCAGCGGTTCCACAGCAGCACGGTGATGAGCGTGAAGAGGGCGCAGATGACGATGAGGGTCTTGTAGTTCACCCGGGCAGCCAGGCAGCGCATGGTCGCAGCTCGCCTGCGAGACGCGGGGAAAAGAAACTGGGTTGTTTGTGAAAACTGATTTTCATCAGGCTCAGTTTTCAGATTTCTCCGCTACGCTCGCCTTGGAGACACGTCTTTACAAGATTTAATGTCTGAGCTTTTGGACTTTGAGGACAGGCTGTGTGTGTGTGTGTGTGTGTGTGTCTTTTCAGCAAAAAATATTCAAATATTTAGCAGTAGATACAAAACGTCAGACTATGAATGAAATCATTTTGAAAACAAGGATGGGATAAGTGAAATATTTGCTTTCATTGTGTAGCATTTCTGTCAAAAACTGATGAGAAACCTGCAAACGCCAACAAGATATCAAAAAATATATATATACACCTGAAGAAATCTGTACGAGTGGTTTAACCAAAATAAATAAAACGAGAACTGCAGCAAATCAAACAAATAATTTGACAACAACAAAGAAAAGGGACAGTGACGCGAATCCTGTGACACTCTGCAAAAACCCCAGAGGATGCCGTTTGGAACAACTTCTCATAGAACAGACATATAGGCTCCCTCGGGTGCCCACGAGGAAAGCCATGGTAAAGCAAAGTGCGCGGCAGTGTACTGTGAGCAATGAGAGGCTCTGGATTGGGCTTTGAATGCAAGCGCGTGCTTACAGGTCACATCGACCAGCCACCAGACCACCACTGTCCGCTCCTTTGTCGTTCAGACTCCTTCCCGCTCCTCGGCGCGACTAACGGACTCTTCTATCTGCTCACCGGGTCACTTGGGAAAAGGCGCCCGCGTGCGCCTTCTCGCTGAGAGTTCTATCGAGAACATGGACAGCGGATGTGTAGTCGGGGCTAGTAGCCGGTTAGCTTAGCACAAAGGGCAGGAAACACTTGGCCTGGCTTTTGTCCCACCGGAACAGAATGCTCACCAATAGACAGCTGGTTTGTTTGTTAGATAAACATGGACGGTTCCAAATTCAAGCCATAAGAAAGGTTACCGTCTCGTCGGGACTCGTTTACCTTCTTTTATCAGATTATATGCGTCACCCATGCATTCATTTATTTGACTGTAAATATTGGAATGTATTTTAAACTCTGGTCCACGTTTATTATCCCAGTGCATATCAACAGCTCGACAACACTGGGCATTGCACGGATTCTATTTTAGTTCTGGCTCCGCGGAGGGCCTAATTGCATATGAACGAAGACCTCAAGCGAGTCGATGACACACACCATTGGATGAATCAGTCTGGAGCCACGTTTTCGTGTCCTCTGTGTTTCTCTGGCATTTGCACCGAGCCAGTGGGAAATCAATACGTCCCGAGGTCTCCTCCTCCACACTAATTACAGCTTACCGCTCAAAGAAATCCCCATTACAGTGACGAAGCAGTCAGGTCCTCTGATGACAAAGGAAGGGGGAGGAAAATCATTATTCCCCAAGTTAATTTCAATATTCCACCTTAAACTAGACACTGACAAAAGGTCAGCTCAATTAACGCGCGTTAATTGGAAGGTAGCAATGTCCTCCAGCAACGCAGAGTGAAATTATAATGCAGTAAAGGGTCTGCATGGCGCTAACCGAATAGGAAGGTGGACTTCTGGAGTTGAAGAAGATGAAGATCCGTCTCTTTTTGCAATTAAGATGTCGGAGTTAAACAAGAGCCAGACACTGAATTTAGGGTCAGTAGGAAACAGGGCAGTGAACATCTTTCTCCACCACACAACTGAACTTCGTTCTCTCCACGAGAAAGATTGAAAGAGGTTGTATTTCTGGTATAGTTTTAGTTCAAAATGTGTCATTGCCACATATATGAGGTGCTGCTTTGTGCAGTCTTTAAAGTGGTTGGCCTAACTGGCTGTGGGCGAAAATTCAGCAGTGTTTTGATTCAGGTTGGAGCTCTCGCCGTTTATTTTTTTTCATTTCTCATCCGCGTCCAAACAGACAGATTCACGGGTGATCATTTATCACCTGGTTGAAATCTACTCGAGAGATTAAGATATCTGCTATAGTTTCATCTATAGAGCAGCAGGTCAGCAGAGACCGAAGAGAGAACACGAGACGAGAAGGTTAAACTCAAATTTTAAAAAAGCATGATGTTCCATGTTAAATGCGATAGTTAATAAAGATACAACGGCACAACACAAACAGAACCGTTTACCCCCTGGATGCAAAATGAAATAGTTCCATCATGAATTAAAAAAAAAAAAAAAACGTAAATTGGAGCGTTGGTCTTTTCCATTTGATAAACCTCGGTATCCAAGTGGACAAAAAACGTAACCAACGTCCTCGTTTACTGCGTTTCCACAAATGAGGAGGTTTCTAAATCCCATCCACTGCTCATTTTAAAAATCACGAAGCCGGCTAACCACAGACGGAAGCTGCATCGTCTCCGGTGCACGTTGTCTTCATCCATTACGAGACGGTTGCACCCAGAGCAGCAGCATTGCCGATTCACTTAAAGATTTGTATGAACTTTTTTTTTTTTTTTAACAACCTCTTCATGTTCGAGAGTCATATTTATCTTCTTTTTCATCACAAAGGCAAACTTTCCCCTGACCCCACGAGCACAATCTGCAGCTTTAGAAAAGGCTTTGGGACAGTCGCATGCATCATTTTCCATTTCATCCTTCAGGTATTAGGAGTTGTCGAGGAGATATGGATGGACCTTTGTGTAATCCACTTGTTATCAACTCAACTCGGGGAGCGTCGCATCGCTATAATCCCTCTGGGAATAGCGGCGGTTTTGATCTGGAGTGAAGACTACGCCGAAGGTAAATATCAAAAGAAGACAGATGCAACCTGACAGGAGGCGAAAGACAAACTGTTTGAGTATAAAAGTATTTGGCGCCTGACAGATTAAAGGGGGGGGGGGGGAAAAACCCTGGAAAACAAAAGCGGATTTTCAGTTCATGTGCTCCCAGAGTCCCGCCTCAGGAAATAGAGAAGCGCCTTAACCTTAAATAGCAAGCAGCGCTTTGTAGAGAGGCTTTAGGTTTTCAAATGATTGGATCATTCTTTGTGCCTGAATGATCCCTGAATGCTGAGAACCAGGAAGGTCAGAAGAGGACCACAGGAAAGCGTTTGCATATTAGTTCTCGTTGGGAAGTAATTTTCTTGTTGGGGTCCACTTGGTGATTTAATCCCTGTATTAACCATTAATCTATTTTACAATTAGCCAAATATTAACAGCCTGAGTTTCACACAGCTGCTTTTTAGAGGGACGTTTTGTGGATTTCACATAAACATTGTGTGTCCAATCAAAACCTCTCGTTGCATATTTACAGGCCTGTCGCACATTGACAAGGTTCCTACGGTTCTTTTGTTTAGCTCAATACAAAGCATCCCGGTTGAGTTTCATCCTGAAGCTATTTGGAAACATTAAATGAGTGGTACATGAAGGTGAAACCACAAAGTGGTCGATTGAGCCGTCACTCAAGCGAATTATTTGCCATTTCTTTAAAAAATGTCAGAACCTACACTGGCTGCAGCTTCTCTAATGCAGCAATATGTTACTTTGTGGCGGTTTATTTAAAAAGTAAACTAAATGCAAAAATTAGATTTTTTACAATTTTTACTTAAAAAATAAAGGTTTTGCAGAATGGTCAAACAAAACCGCTAAACATCTTAAGACTAAAATATGTTTTTTTTCTTTCTGCAATTGTAAGGACAAAACGTTCAAGCATTTGAGAAAAGAGCAGTCACGTGAATAAATAAAGAAAATGGTAATACGTAGCAGTCCTTCATCCATGATTTAAAACGTCCCATAATCAAAAGCTAAATAAGAAATAAAACGGGCATTATATCACAACCAGGAAGCAACATGTACCCATAAATCCCGCCTGACTTCATAATAGCTTAATGGTATCGGGCTGACAACAGGACGGCCGACTCCACACTCAGGGATTCCCGAGGTCTCGAGGGCGCCCGCGTGCCCGGATTATTTTTCAGCTTGTGCAGATCGGGCTTCAGACCTTTTCCAGATTGTGAGCGATCCCCCTCACAGCCGCGATGGAGCGACTGTAGGGGCGTCAGGGGGGATCTGTGGGCGCTTCATCGAATGCTGCGAGTGAGCCCGGGGGGGCTTAAAACTACGTTGCGTTGTGTCCCCTCTGCTCTTCTCTGCGTACGCCTCCAGTCACCAGTGAGTCAGGCTCCTGGAGCTCGCCCAATGACACCAACCCTGATTCGGACTCATCTGTGGCGTGGATGAGTCCGCCTACAGGTTGGAGACTGACCAGCTGGTGACGCGGTGCAGCAGAAACAAACCCGGAGCTCCACGCTCTGAAGGCAGCGGAGATGGTTTGTGGACTTCCGAAGGAATTTTTGTGTGTAGATTTGTATCTTATTTTATTAATGTAATGTACAAATCATCAAGCAAATTCCTCTATGTTTAACATATGTGGCAATAGATGGCTTCATATTCTGGTCGCAAGGATGGGTACTAGCATTGCTTTTTTTTTTTACATGGTGATGAAAAAGGTTTGGCATCATGAAATAAAATGCTGAAAAAGGAATCGGTGACCTTGTTAAATCTAAAAACTCCTCCCGGCAGCTGAACTCTGTCGTGGTCGTGAGGACGGGTGAATGGAGTTTGCTTTGTGGCGCCGCTGTCCCGCGCCGTAAAAATCATGAGCAGTCATCTCAGCAATAAATGCTGAGTGCTGCCCCCCCCCCCCCCCCCTCCCCCTCCTCGGGGGAGCCGTTCGGAGGCGAGGCCCCGTGCACGGCGTACGGCGCAGGTGTTGTAGCCCCAACTAAACCCGTGACATTTTCACTGCTCTCCACCACGGGTGAAGTGAGGTACGCGCTCGAGACCGCCTGTAAATTATCCGCTTATGCTGAAGCTGTGAGGCACGTTAGCTCCTGTGGGGGTGTGTGTGTGTGTGTATGCGTGCGCGCATTGTGGGTGTCTGGTGTGGTTTCATACTGTGCCGACATCGGCGTGAATTCAAGGCAAAAGCTGACAGTGGGGGGGAAAAAAAAAATTAACTTGCATCTTTACCCACGGCCGTTTAGTGAGCCAGTGAAGTCACTCTAAATCTCTATTTCGACGGCCTGACTGTGGCGCCATTATACACATTAGCTCCTGAAGAGAAGGGCTGGTATGTAAACGGCTCTCTTTTTCACAGAGCTATGTTTACACTCCGCAACTCCGGGGCACGATGGGACTAAAATGCTCCAACAGACGGGTCACAGGAATTCAAAAATATGATTAAAAGTTGTTGTCTCGTCAAGGTTGCTAAGCTACAAGCTTGAGTGACAGCCGGCACTTGTCTGATGTCACACGTCAAGGACTTTTACGGTCGGGTGGAGATGCAAGCAAACCATTAAAAAGAGGTGCAACCGAAAGTCTCTTCAGATGCCGATGTCTTTTAAATATAGTTGCTCCAACTGTATTAAAAGGCCTCCAAATATAGAGACCCCAAGAATGCGGCTGGCAATAACTTATCATAAACACATTTTTTCTGATTTAAAAATACAGGAAGATAAAAAGCCATGTGTGATTTCTTGTTTTTGTTGCTCGGCAGCACAAAGCCACGAAATATTCCGTTTTCTATAAACGAGAACCAGCATATCGTCCCAATTAAAACTATAGTCAGAGAATGTTCAATGAAACAATAACTCCATATAAAATCATTCAACTAAAAAGTTATTCTGAGCATGACCACCTGTCCTACAAGAGCAATGGATGCTCACTTAACAAATGTACACCCACATTACAGGCCAACCTGTGAACTTGCTCAATAATACAGGCTTTGTTTAGAAGCAGCCAAGAAGTGAGTAAACCGCTTTGGAGTTAATGCGCCTCTGCGTTTTATCTCTAGTAGGAGGATTAAGCAGGTCATTACTAAAAAGCTTATAACTGAGGCCTACTGAGGGATTAAGCAAAGTCCTAATCAAAGGGAGAGGAGACAAGAGGGCGAAAAAATAAACAAGGCCGCTGTGCGTTGTTGTGGGTGGAGGGGCGGGGAGGGGAGGGGGTGTCATGTCGCCCGCTCGTGACGTCATAGAAACCGATCCGGATAACGATGCTAAAAGCTAAAAAGGCCCAAATGACGCTATGGTTTAGTTAGCGGTCGCGTTTGGTCCACTTTGTAAACACACAGAAGGTTTTGGAATCTTTATATTCAAAGCACTCCATTGCAACAACAAGCAAGGACACAATAAGAGAAGCGTAGCAGGCTAGCCAGCAAATGACTGACTAAACAACCCATTATTTTAAAAAGGAAAATGTAAAATATGCACCGTGTGTAATTATTGTTTTTAGCCCCGGGCTCCATGGTGTCACAGGTTTCTAATGACGGTGCATCGCTTTTCGGGGGTTTAACTCAGTAGACATGATGCCTGCGGCCTTTGGGTGCAATTACTAAAACACAAAATGACCTAAATTAGAGGCAATTACACATTTATGTTACGTTTTGTAATGTGTGTGCAAGAATGACCAGCATGTGTGAGCAAGAAAATAAAAATATTTTAAAACACAATGGTCGACATAGTCTCAAATATCATTGAGAGCATGAAGATAATGTAAAGATTTAATGTGTCCATGGTAAGTGCAGCACAAATTGGCCCACAGGAGTGTTTATACTGCATTTAGTATGTTATTCAATAAAAAATATCCAGGAATCAGTTGCGCACAGCAAACCTCGGATTATTCCGGACCGGCGGGATGATACTGACCTCTAATCCATTCACAGAGAAAGGGCCAACCGGCGGGACGTCCCGTCGACATTCACCAGCGGCTCGCCCCTCGGGTACTTCCTGCACGCGGGTTCCTCAGCACCTACACGCCACAGGGGAGACGGCAGAATCCCACGAATGTGGCTTCAGGTTGCTCAGACACACACATGCATGCGTATCTCTGATTTTGTATGAATGGCACGAATGGGAGAGCAGGTGTGGGTGTGGGACGTAAATATGATGTGATTACATATTTCTCGGGAATATGCACCTACACACGTGAACATATTTATAAATATCAGCACTGCATTTTTCATGACAATTACAAGTGCATGTTGTAAAGTTTGCTTTTGACTTTAAACTTCCTTCTTTGCTTGAGTCGACGTGGCGTTTGAATGGAAGGAGCTCAAGCCCCCTCAGTCAGGTTCGGAGCAACGATCTGAGCATCTCGATTCTCCACGGGAGACATTTGAAGAGGCCGAAATGTTTCCCCCCGGGGGTAAATTATGACGAATGGCTCCCCGAAGCGCGAAGCCGCTTTCCATTGAAAACTTCTGTGTAGGAAACCAAAACGCTTTTGACGCTTGTGTCTAATTACACCTTTAAATCAACGCCCGGTAGACTCTTACACCGATGCCCTATAAATTAAGACCAGGAAACACACACACGTAATTGTAATTGGGGGCCGTGATGAATTTGTAGGCTTTTCGACAGCTGGGTCATTAATGTACAACCAATTTATCAGAGCAAATGCTCTCAGAGTGACAGGGGTACTTTAGTCTGTGATTAATCTCGCCGACGTGTTCCCAGCCCCTGTTGAAACAGCCTATTAAACCTAAGAAAGTGCTATATTGCCACATGAAGAGAGAATATTGACCTTCTCGTGAAAAGCGCTTATTGACAGAGCACTTAGATTAGATATTGTGAAATTGTCGTTGCGTGCTCTCTTCAGCTTAATAATTCCCGGAGAGTAAATAGACGGAGAGATGGCCAAGAACTAAAAGGTGAAAGGGGGGAAAAAAAACATCCTTCAAAGTAATGCGATCCAATCAGGAAGAAGTTAAATGGGCTCACGCAGCCTTTGTTTGCAAGCAATCTCCATTCAATATACAACATTTGATTCTGATACCCATATTTTAAACGCCTCCCGAAAAGCTGCCGGCTCCTCATTAAACTACACCATTGTCTACCCAGCTGCTTAAAATAAGTAAGTACAACATTTGCAGAGAAATCAGGTTTCCAGCTTTTGTCTGTCATCAGATCAGCAAAGAAAGAAGTGCATTATGTATTTGAATGTGTGTGAAAAACGATGTCGCTGCAACGTGCGAATACGAGTTCTATACAGTAAAAGGTCTGAGAAACAGAATCATTAATATATTTTCACATAATGATGCTCTGGTGGCACATCGTGCGGGTGTGTGTGTGTGTGTGTGTGTGTGTGTAACCTGCCTTTCTTCTGAAGGCACATGATGTACCCAGACAGAGTGACAGAGTGAAAGGGAAGTAGAAATGTCAGCAGTCTAAATCTATATTCCCTGACTACTGTATGGGCGTACAGATGCTTTTTTTTTTTTTTCTTCCCAGGCTTCTCCGGCAGGTGTTCTGCAGGCAGATGGCGGGAAGAAGAAGAAAACGAGAGTAAACATCAGCCTGGAGCTGCTCATTATTCCTGCAGCTTATCCCGCACGGCTCCTGCCATCTATGCATTCTCTCGGCAGCGTTTTGGGTCCGAATATCTCTTCTCTGTGAACATCTGTCTGCAGCGTTGCTTGAAGAGTAATCTAAATGGAGAAACTGCACAGGCATCCGTGTGTAAAGTCAAGAATGAGAATCTAATATCTTAAGGGTGGTAAGGTGCTCTGAATCCACGATTCAACTTTTCAGTTTTTACACCAACATGGGGTTGTTATTGTTATTATTTTGGTCGTCCCGTTCAAATCAACGAGGATGGACTTAAATCAGAGAAACACCCGTCATTACGTTTTCGATTGAGGGCGCAGTGTGACATCAAGAGGCGCTACATCACACGGCGAGTGGCCGCGTGCAGTATCTAATGAGCGAGGTGACTTTTAACTACATCAATGACGGAAAGCAACACATCTGGATGTGTCGGATCTAGCTGAGCAGGTCATTCATGTCAATTTCCTGGGGGTTTTGTTGTGTCTCGTGACCGATATATATATTTTTTCCCTTTGCTCAGCACCCCCCGGGTCTATACATCGCAGCCCAGCCAACGCCACCCACTCCGCATCACTTCCATACCAGCATTCCCCTCCTCTGACCAAGCCCCCCCCACCCCCACCACCACCACCACCTTCTGACTCCCGTTCCCCTGCTAATCCTTCCCCAACTCTGCCGTCTCAGTGTCAGCTCGTCGGCCGTGTTCAACCTACCGCGACGATTCACTCGCAAATCCGCTGGGAAAACCTGGATACAGCGGAATATTTCAAAATGCCTTTTAAAAACAGCATTTTACTGGTCTTGTTTAAAAATAGAAAGTCATTGGTGGAGCACGCAGACCTCCAACATGTGAAAAAACAACGTTTTACGTGTTCTTATCTCATACTGCACCCAACAACCAAGTTCCAATAAAACCAAAATCTCAAATTTGATCAAGGTCAAAGTCCTTAAACATTTAATGAGGAATGATCCCCTTCTATAGCCATGATAAAAACCATTATTAATGACAGCAGGAAACAAACCCATGACCATGTGCAACTGGTTGATAAAGAAGCTTCATTTTCACGGAAGCAAAGCTAGGAAATAGTTATTAAAATAACCTCTTAAAAGATGTGTTAGGGGCTGAAAGCACAGCAGCACTCCAGCTCCTCTTCAAGGTGGCTTATGTGCGGCTCCCAGCGCCATTTTCATACATATTGTCCCATTAATTCGACCTTTCTCAAGCAACGGGTTGACACCTCGCATATGAATCACGGACATGGGCTTTATGGCTCCCTCCTGCGAGCCCCCCCCCCCCCCCCCCCCCCCCACACACACACACACACACACACAATGATATTCGGTCATTAATTATTACAGCTTCTCCTCGCTCGCTGCCACCCCGACACGAGCAGCCCCCTCTACCGCGACTCGCGGTGGTGGGTTTAGAAAGGGGAAGGACGGGGTCCCATCTGCCGGGCCGCCATAACGGCGGCCGTTCTCTCGGGCGGAGTCGATTGGCCGGCTGATGGCCGAGTGGATGCGGCGGCGGTGCCAGCCATCGCTGACCATCTGATGCCCTGGGCGGCTTCCAAGATGTCCACTTCTGCCGAGTGAAGGGCCCGATTAGTTGAGACGCCTGCCTCTGGAGCCCAAGCCCACGGGTTAAATGAGATCGCTTTCACAAACTCTCTAATATTCCATAAATCAAATTATATCTGTAGTTATTTCGGAGTTCAGTGTCAGCGCAGCGGCAGAGTAAACAGACGTGTTGGTTTTTTTCAGTGAGTTTGAGAATCTATCTATCAAAAGATGGGTAAAAGAAACACATTGTGCCACTTTGAGGCTATTTTACATCATAAGTGTTTTACTTACCAAGGAAAGTCAAATAGTTATTCATAATGAACTGTCCAAAGCAGAAGATCTGTGGTCCATTTAAGGGCTGCAATTTTTTCAGGGGGGGTGGGGGTTATAATGGTAGGGGAAACGCTGATTATTGTCTACTCAAATCAAAGAAATATGCATGAGCCAAAAATCCCAGATCTTTATTTCCGCCTGCAAAAAAAATATTAAAAATAAAAACAGGCCACAAACTAGTGGAATATTCTCCTAAAGCCCTGTGCCACGCCAACCTCTCCCAGCTCTCAAAACATTAGGGTAATTTCCACAGTGAATTTAGGGAACAATGAGGGCTCCAGTGTGCAGGCAACGCATGCTGGGAGATGTGTTGTGGTTGTCACAAGTGTTCAGGGATATAGACAGTAAATTCTCATGTTATGTAGTGGTGCTTTGCATATATTTGGGGGGGCTGTGTCGCTCCCTTTTTGCGGCCAAATTAGGCGCAGCTATTCACCCATTGTTAGCTCCCTTCTTTCCCATTAAAACAGGACCCCAACCCATTCGTGAACTGCCTTACAAAATGAAAATAATGATATGCTTCCACTGTTGACCCGTAGCAGCAGTCACATTTGTCATCCTCCAAGTAAACATACGTAGAAATGTCCACTTTGCCCAAAGAGGACCGCCACAATTACAGGGTGAGGGGACACGTCCAAACAGGCCGTGGGGGGGGGGGGGGGGGGGGGAGGTGTTGGGAGACAATGAACAAACGCAGCAGAAGAAGAAAAAAAAGTAGAGAAACTTGAGAAGCAAAGTGTCTCTTTGAGCCACTGGTGCTTTTGCGCACCAACTTGAAAAAAAAAAGGGATGAAAGGATAATACTCGGAGAGGGAGGCGGCAAAGGGGAAGCCAAGATGAAAGTAAATAGGAGTTTGGAAGTTTTGGAAGCCGAGTAAATACCCTCGGTGCCTGTCAAGACTCGGCAGTGAACTCCGCGTTCACGCCTCGAGGCGAACGCTGCCGACAGGAAGGGCTTTGCCGTCGGATTCCAGCGATAAGTCACAGACGCAGCAAATAAACACACGACGCACGCCCACAAACCTGCGTCTTATCAAATATGCAAAGCTGAAGAGGTAAACGCGGGGCCCCCGCGTGGCACCACACGCAACTTAAAACATAACATCGCTAAAAAAAAAAAAAGTGTTGTCAAGCATCTTTCTCTTTTTTTTTGGTTGAGATTTTTTACCCGAGACTCTCTGATCAAGGAGAAATGGTTTTTGTTTTTTCTCAGACTGTTGACATGAGATATTTCACTTCGCTCGTGGCCTGGATGCGAGTTAATTGTGTTCTTGGTTAGACGGAGAAGGTCTGCTGATGATGATGATTTTTTTTTTATTACAGACTAATCTGCAGATTAGTTTCTTGCATAATCGAGTCACGTTTTTATCCACAAAACATCAAACAGATTTTCAATGAGCGATAGATACATCTTCAAAATTGCTTGTTTTGCTTTAATTCAGTTTACAGAAGTATAAAACTGGAGAAGAGGAGCAAATCATTCAATCCTGAGACACTCTGAAACGACTTAAGAAACTTTCCTGTTGACCTTCTAATCGATGTTTCAGCTCTAAAATGGAGTCTGTTTAAACAAAATATAAAAAAAAAAAACTATGAATAGCCGACTCCCGAGACCCAAACCTGGAGCGGAGGAATACACAGATTTGTCTTTAGTGGGTCAGTGGCTGGGCAGAACCAGCACAAAGAGAGTCTCTCTCCCCCCCCCCCCCCCCCCCCCCCAAGAGCGTCTGCCCAGCAGCTCTGAACTCGTCGGCAGCACAGACGCCTCGGCGTGAGCTCTGGAAGAAGCCGAGAGCTGCGCCCCGGCTGCCTTTCACACCGAGACAAGACTCGCGTCTTCAGAACCGTGTTAGTTCTCTGAAAAGGCCACCGACTAGTTTGGAATATTAAGCAGCTCACGCTGTCGGAAAATCAAAAGGATTTTGGAAGAGAGTGGGATGCTTCTTGGATAAAAAAAAATAAAAAAAAGCTTTGATGCTATATATCACTCAATCTCCTGCAGATATGATGGAATGAGGGAATATAAAGAGGGCTTCTGAGGAGGTTACTCCTCTCACAATTCTGCATATGCACATATCATTATGCCTCAATCAGAGGCAAGACTTCTGCTGACTGAGGGACAGGAACGGCAGAGAGGCGGACAAAGTAGGACACCGCAACGTTTGAGGTCATTTATCAAAACGGGCACACTCGAGCACTGCCACTAAACGTCCGAATGCAGGCCACATCCTCTGCGAAGAGGCGGGGGGGGGGGGGGAGAGGAAGAGGAAGCGTGTAAACTAATTCTCCTGAGCCGGAGCTGAGGTCGGCTTCCTGATGAAATAATTTGATCACCAGGGGCGTTTGCGGGAATAGTTACAGGAACGCCAGGTGGAACGATTGAAAGTCTGATGTAGACAAACATGTTGATTTAACAGTATTTTATTATTTAACAATTAGCTTTAATCCAGTCTTTGGTGAAACCACATCAGACTCGTACGGTAAAGAAAATAGAGGCGCCAGATGTTCACTGGATGTTCTCTCCGCCTTTTGAGACCCACCAGTGAGTGCTAACAATAACTTTCTCAAGATGATGCTGTTCCGGAAATTCTACACAAGCCACCATTGTGCTTTCTGATAAAAGCACAGTTCTCTGTGAATGTGAATAATTAACTGCTTCATCGGTTAAAAAAGATACAGAAAAAAAAAAAAAGAATACCTGGCGCACTTTAAAACGTCAGCCCACTGTCAGTGTGCAGGCCTCAGCTGGAGTTGTACACAATGTGTGTAATGCACTAAATGTACACTTCCTCGTTTTATTTAAATGGTCAAAATTGCCATTGTCAAATTTATGCTTATAAAATAGTGCACTAAATTCCCATTAACAATCCCGTAATGCAACGCATTGTTTTTTTTTATAGGTCATATATCCACTTGTCGGTAATTATGAAAAATCGCCTGCCTAAATGTGGTGAGGATTAGCTAGAGACCTCCTCTTCACATGAATGACCTCATTTATTACCCAGACATCGGGAACCCGCCTCGATTTGAGGGAAACGATGCCATTAAACAAAACTCTGAACAGAATCTACTAAGCGACAACTGTGCTCGGTTGCTTTAATTTTCCAGATACTCCTCATTTACAACAACTCATCTATATGTGCAGTCTCCTTCCCCCCCCCTCGGCCGTCCAACGCAAACACGGCCCGTTCCCACCGGTTTGCGAAATCACGAAAGCGTCCGTTTTACATTAGATGGATGAAGCGGGTTGAAGATGCGACTCGGAGATGGCTGCGGTGAATCCAATTCGTCATCGCCAACGGGGCCCGTCAGAGCTGAGCTGAATGGCTAATGCGCTGCTCAGGCATGAGATGGGCTGTACGGCGGGCGGGAGACAAGCCGGAGCGTTACACGGTGCAGCAAAGGCTATTTATTCAGCTGCACTTCTTCGTGTGTGTGTGTGTGGAGCTCTCTACTGAGACAGCAAATGTTGTCTGCAGTCAGCATTCCCGGGGCTTATAGACTTCATTTATAATGAGAAGGCAAGATGTTAAAAAGGAAATGTAAAAGAAAAAAATAGAGAAAGGAGGATCCATTAAAGCCACATGGAGAAAAAAAAAAAAGAATTATGAACAGCTCATACAGCCTCAAATGAACAAACAGGAAAACGTAGAAGTGTAGAGTTGGAACGGCCAAAACGTTCCAAGAAAACTGAAATCAAAGATAAAACTAAAAGATTAAAAGCAATTTACTTTTGACGAATCAAATGAGGGATTCCCAGTCATCCAACTGGTGATGTCGAAGAGATTCAAAACGACTCAAGCCCATCGACACTTTGAGTAAATGTTACGGCAGCACAATAGACTCGCAGTAGTCGTCTGGCGGGTAGAACAACCGCAGCTCGTCGAATGCAAAACTTCCACTCCGGCAAAAGGCGCCTGTGGGCATTTTTTTTAGCGTTTCCACTCCACCTGCACAGCATGTCCTCAGACTGCAGGGAGGAGGCGAGGGGCACGCCGCGGGAGACCCACTCATTGGGGCGAGAACAAACCACCTCCGCAGGGACCGGCCCGGCGGGCTTCGGCTGTGCCTCGCTGTGAAGCGACAGCGCCAACCGCTGAGCTATTGTGCTGCCCCTTCGGGGCGGAAATGGCATTCCAACGTCGCGCTGATATTTGCATAAGAGGTGTCTGAACTCGAACCGGGTTAGCTGCAACTTATGACCTCTTTTGACCTGCCAGTTTGGATCAGCGGCTTATCAGTGGGGAGGCCACTGAAGAGTAAAAAAGGACTTCCTGTTCTACTTGTAGGAGAAGAAAAGAGCCCACGGAGGACACGTTGGTGTGAGTTCAGCTAATTTAACATCAGAGAAATAAATCAAGGGACTCCAAATGAAATGCTTTGTCCATTTATGAACAAAAACCTAAACCCAAGTAGCTATGCAAACTTTTTGTTGGAGTTAAAACGTTAAATGAAAAAGGATCTTCCTTTTCTGTTGGGGTATAAAACAAACTGCCAGCACAGGCGTAATTAATAACTTTAATGGAGGCGGTCATGCATCTTGTTGTTCCAGCAAGCTACACGAGGTGAGCTGGCTGAACAATTGGGCAGTTTTACAGCAAGTCAACTGACAAATGCCCAAACATGTTCATCTTCCTCTCAAAAGTTATTGGACTCTTCCCGAGAGTCCAGACACGAGGCTACGAAAGAAGCCGGCAAAAAAAAAAGCCGAAAACGAGAGTGCTGATGAGGCTGCTGCATTGAACCGGAGGTAAAAACGCACAGCTGGGACACCTTTCACCGGCTTTATACGTCCTGCCGATCCAATAAAGACTTAACAGGTCTCCAGGGAGGCCAAGGGTGCGCCTCCTCACCTCAAAAGAAGGAAAACCTCATTTGCAAGGCTAATCAAAGTGTGAATGTCACCAGGCGGGCATTTCTGAGAGCTCCGGACTCGGCCGGTTTTGCAAATTTTTGGTGTAATTTGCAAAAATAATGGATTTTGTACAAAATGCGAATTTAACGATCGGTTGTTCGCGCCGGTCACTTTTCTTCTTTGACGAAGCAGACGGCACAAATCTTAGTGCAGGGCTGCAACACACCTTTTACGTCGAGGCACTACTGAGCTTTTAGCGACTGCTAAAAACCTGCAAGTGCTCGGTAATTTTGGATCTTCTACATAATGCAGGGGACACTGTCCTCTGGAGACTTTTACTCCACTGTCCCCGGGTTTAAATGTTCATGTGGCTGACAAAAAACGTAGCCAGCATTGCGGTATTCTGTTTCTTAGGATATTACACAAAGGGGGGAAAAAAAGCAACAAAATCTTCACACGTGGGGATCCGGGGACCCAGATGTTGTTCAAAGGGCTCCAACAATTAATTGACGATCAAAAATTGTCGCAGTTTAATTTCCGGGCCGATCGATTATCCCACTAGTTTGAGCTCTGTGAGGAATTCTCCCGAAAACCAATCCAATAAAAGCAAGATCAACACTTCCTGCAGCTGCTTCTTCTTCATCATAAAAGCTTTATGTGAGGTCACCCGGTACCTTACTTTCCACAGCCACGTAGGCTCAACTGCCCTTTGCGGCATCTCATTCGCTCTCTACAAGCTCTCTCCAGTCCCGAAAATGTTGTTGTCAGTTTGATTATGGTTTGAGGAGTATTAAATGAATATATAGGAATAAGGTAAAGAGGAGATTCAATATTTCCCTAGCCAGTGATGTGGATCTAAACTCCTGCCCTCTGACACCACAGAGGACTTTGGATTATGATCTATTCGAGTCAAATATTACTCCACCACACCACGCTGTGCTCTGGTTAGTTTAGAGTTTCTCTTTCTGGCGTTATTGGAACATTTCTATTTTAATATGGGTCATGATAACTTTCCACAACTATGTTGGCCAAGTGGCAAGTTGTCCTTGATGATGTTTATGCCGTCACTTAAATGAGCTCGTTTGGGGTTTACGTTTCTGCGCCTACTTTCAGACGGACCAAGAGACCAGCATTGAGGGCAACAACTGAAGCCGCCTGCCCACAAACATGCGTCGGTTTCTGCCACAGTCCCTGTGTCCCAAATCTCAGCAGCAGCAGTGGTCAGACTGTACCTCGACTAAAAACACTAACAAATTGTAGCACTTAAACTGTACTTATGATGGCTCTTATCTAAAACGAGTTGTAAATCACTTTCTTGTTTTTCAGAGTTTGTATCTCTATGGTTGAAATGCACTTATTCTTTCGCTTTGGATAAGAGCTAAATGACAATGTGATGTAATGTCATCGTGACTCGTGGTTCCAATGGCCTTGATTTCGAGAAACCCACTATTTGACTATGCACAATGTAAACAAAGTAGCAGAAGAAACACTCAAACTGCACATACACACCGTCAACCAAGGACGGAGTGGTAGAAAAACATGCCTTTCGTGCTGCTGTTGCCAAGCAAAAGCCAAAGTTTCCACCTCAATTCTATTATGGACTACAATTGTTTGAACGAGTGAGTGACACGGGAAGTCTACACAAAATGAAGAGGGAGGCATCCGGCTTGTCAGCGACACACAAAAAAAAAAAAAGAGTGTCATTAACTTCGGTTGCACAGAACACAAGGCGAGCGGCAACGCGGCGGCGTCTCTGTTTACTGCTGTTAAATAGACACTTGAAACACAGAAAAGAACTGCAGCGAGACACAGCTGTGGGTGGCGAGAAGAGTGCTTCATTATGGCCTTGAATGTGTGGCAAACCCGGGAGTATGAGGAAGTGGGGGCATCGGGCTTCTCGGGGGGGTTTTTTTGGGTACCGACACTGACAGAAGGCAAAAGGGACAAGCACTCCACACACACCAGCATGAGCCAAGCCACCAGAGGATCTCGCTGCTGTGGAGTGTCACAATTCCTCCGAACTACCAGCTCGTAATATTCGACACAGTCGGTGTTGGACACTGAAACACTAGCTCGCTGAAAGTCAAAAAAAGCATGGTGGATAATGAGACTGAAGCACAGATCCATAGCTTTCTGCGTGCCCCTGGGGGCCATTCTTTTGTTGTGTAGGGTGGGGCGACGGGCAAGATGGTATTTAGTTCTATAGAGGCGGGGTGCAGAGGAACTCGCCTGGGGGAGGGTTACGATTCCAAAGTATGCGCGACATAAGCTGTCTGCGTGGTGCATTCGAGCTCAGCCACGCTTGGCTGTTCTGCAGAGAGGGGGGGGGGGGGGGGTCAAGGGGCGAGGGGGTTTACAACAGCAGTGTGCCACAGCGAGCACGGACTCATCCCACCCCTCACTCTGCTGCCAAAAGTTTGCACCAAGGCCACAAAACAAAAGCAGCCATTGTGGAGTTATTTGTAGGGTTGAGAGCTCTGGGGTCCTTTGGGGGGGGGGAGGGGGCATCCAAGGCAGGTCAGCTTTGGGGATGTGAACGGTTAAATATCAAAACGCAGATTGCAACCCTAGAGTGAAAATAAGGGCCCCTCATGATCATCTCCAAAAAACTAAAATACAAGTCTGGACCCGACAAAATACAAATCAAAAAGTCACAGATCCTTCCTAGAATTCATTTCAGAGGTTTAGGAAGCGTGTCGTGCATGCAGCAATGAGAAAGCAGCCCTTTGTTCATTAGTCTATTATTAAGCAGAAGGACAACCTCACTTTTCACTGCATTACAGCCTAAAGTATCAGCATGAGCAACCTCAAGCAGCTACCGCAGTGGGGCAGAAAATTACATCCTGTAGGTGGGAGACTCAAATCAATGACATTTAGGAAAGCTGAAGGAAGCTGGTGTAACAGCTTAGTGGCAGCAACCTACAGTGTGACACTATTCTTTGAAATAGGTGCTCTGGTGATGGGAAAATAAAAAGACATCCTTTGTCTTTTTTTGGTCTTTGGGTTTTGAGAGATGGACTAAAACCGTCAGAGAACTCGTTTAAAAACTCAATTAAAAGCTCAATTTTGCATCTTAGTACTTGTACCGTGTGGAAAGACAGTCAAACAACTTGCATGTGAGACTCCATTTTGGAATTTAATTGATTCTGAAAATTATTTTATTTGAAGATAAACTGCTCTATAAGATTGTTTTCATAATAAGTAAATTATTCACGATATTACAAAAAAATAAAATAAAAACTTACTGCGGGTGATGTTATTGCTACAATATTTCTATAGATCTTCCATCTAGGCAGACTGGATATTAAAAGAAATTCTGAAACCGTTTACTGAGTTTGATCTCAAAAAAGCATCGAACAGAATTTACATGCGCGGTAAGAATACAAAAGTCTGAGAGGACTACAAACAAAAACACACACAGGCTGAAGGAATAACTAGACGAAAACCACTGAGAGAGACAAGGGACACACGTGGTTTAAATACAATGGAAACCTGCAGGTGATTACACTCAGGAGGATACAATCACAAAGGCATGAAACGCACAAGAGGCAGAGAAACACAAACATAATAACCGAGAGCCAAATAAACAAAAGGCTGGGTTCATACGGAGGACTAAAGAGTCCCAGGCGGGACACCTCCCTGCTCGGAAAACTCTAAATCAAAAAAGGGTCCTTGGTGTAAAGTGGAAGCATAGCCTAGCCCGGTTTATCGATACCCAACATCCACTCGGCGACGCAAAAGGGTCTCTAAGGACCGTCACACACACACACACACAAGACAGCAGCTGCGTCTGCTTCCATGGGAGGCGAGGAGCCGGGCGGGAACGGGTCATTTCAGGAGATATTCTGGTCACCTTCAGCGAGATAAAAGTCAGTGGAGCCGTCAGCCGGCCGTAACAAACGGCGTCTGGTGCTCTCTCTTCTGCCACTGGGAGTGGGCAGTAAGGATCGAGCCTTACAGTGAAAATATGTGATTTAATACCAGGTAATATGTCAGGATGTGTAGTTTATAGGCCATTTTCTGGGGATCTTGAGAAAACAAAAAAATGTGTTTTGTTTTTGTTTGTTTTTAGGCCAATCCTGTATGCAAACCTCTCCACGCACACACGATTCCAAACCTTGAACCGCAGGACACAGAGGATATTATAATAAATTGATTTTTCCCACACTTCTCCTATAATTTCGCAGCATTACGTGTTTTCGGAGTGCTGGTAGAAAACAGATGGGAAAGCCTCGAGAGTGTGAGAAAAGACTCCGCCTCACAGACACGTTCCTTTAAAACTTAATCAAGATGATGAACACGCAACAAAATGGGGTCTTGTAAACATGGATTAAAATAACTCCCATTAACTTTGCATGTTCAGATCGTTCCATCGTTACAAATTATTTAGTCGATTATCTTCTGGAGAAAGAGGACATTTTATGAAATCTGCAGAAACTAAATATAATAAGGAGAAAGACATGTACCATACAAGCTGGCATCTTAGCACACGGGTAGCCGTTAGAGCCAAGAATAAAAAATAATAACTCAGTACTTTGGACACCAGCTGGCTGCAGCACGGGGAGGATTCAAACAGAGAAACTTTGATTTCAAATCTTCACGCCGTTGGGTTTTGTCGAGGCGTAAACAGCTCACCCATAACTGCCTGATCATCGGGAACGGTCTTATTTCATTCAGAGAGCCGGTGCTTAGGTACAAGTTGGATGGCTGCTCCCACTCTGAGGTAAGAGTGCTACAGAAAAAGGTGAACAGGGGGAGAGGAGTTCAATACAAAACACTCCCCGACGGCGTTCGGTCCGCCCGGATTCCTTCAGAGCGGCACGGATTGGCAAACAAGAGGAGAGGACTCCAGCCACAAGGACACTCGGCTGCTTTGTGGCGCCTCGTGCAATGTGCTGATTAAAAGGAGCACTCATCGGGCCGCAGATTGAAATGGCTTTGGAAGGACTTGCAGCGACGATATAAATCACGGCGCGGCGACACAAAACTGCACTCCGCCAAACTCGGCAGATAGCCTTGGATATTTAAAATCCACTGGAGATGACAGGAGATGTTTTGATTCGGAGATAAGAGCCTAAGAGTCTGTGTGCCGACGTCTATGAATGCACACGTTGTTTACAAGCTAAGGCCATTGTGTGACAAGCATTCGTGTATCATGGAACAATGAAGGCAAAATATCAATAATCCGGGGAGAAATTCACACTGAATTGAAGTACCGTGCGTCTTAACACATAAAGATGCGTCACAAAGGCAAATCATAGCAACGATGGGAGTATTCAGAGCAGAACTGAAAGTGGATTTAAAAACACCACGCTGCTCTGGGTATTTTTCTGCTGGAGGAAAAAGGGTACATTTAGCACCAGAGCAGGAAATAGCCTTAATAGATCTAAGAGGGGAGTATAGAGTTGTTGATCAATACCTCTAACCAAAGGATTTCTTGGCCAGGTGCTGGGATTAATGGATCTCAAAGCCCTTTGTTTGGGTCTAATTCAGACTCTTCCCATTGCAGCGTCTCGTCAAAGTCGTTTGCATTTTGCCCCACTGAATTCAGCCTTCTGAGGCATTTTTAAATCCACTCTGTTCCGAGTAGCTGACTGTCTAATTAGCAATCTGCCAACTTGTGACGGTGTTGCTGCAATCTGCCACCCCTCAGAAATAGTACACACGCGCCACGGAGCGGGGGTTTTTGTTCAGAAGACTTTGTTCACACATTTCTGGAGGCCCGGCCCGACGAGGAGACGACGCACCAAATTAGAAACCATGAACATACGTTTTCTCATTTTCACCTTTTCCCAACAGCCGGGGGTGGTTCCAACTGGGGCGCCAGTTGGTTTTAAGCAGCGGGACCAAAACCAAGCTTTAAAATATGCAAAACTAGGAACTAAGCAATACTTAAAATCGGTTTAAACAAAAAGTTACTTTTAGGGCTTCAAGCTAGCAACATATTTCCTTTTAAATTCTTCAAATGACACTTTAAACTTTTTTTTTTTTTAATAGGAGGATCTGTTTCTGGAGAGACACTTTCTCATTAAATTAAATCCAAACTTTTTAACTGGTAGTGTATAAACTAAAAAGTATTATTGCAAAAACTAAAAAACACACTGCATAACTGAATTCCAGGCTAATTGCTATTCAGAGTGTTTGCACGTAATTACAGCGATACGATTCATCAATTAACCTAATTAATTTGATCATTATGACTAGACGCATGTTCTGGTTCATGTGTAAACTCAAGAGGATCAAAGGAAACCAGAAAGGGCCCGACAGCAACTTCTAGAAATGGCAGCCAGGCCGGCTGCCAGGGATCAATGTCGATTGCCAAAGTTGAGAGAGAACGGCTGCCATGAAGGGACAGATTGGAACTGGAGCAATAACGTTTCTGGTTAATCAGTTCAAGAAAAACACAACTAGCATTCTCTAGAGTTTCAACCGCATCGCTCTCCTTTCTTCAATATCCTTATTTAGTTATTTTGAGTCAATTTGAATAATAAATAATAGCCGATAACCGCTGGCCTCGCACATAACTTGAGATTCATTATATGTGACGGACTTGACTCCTGCCACTCACTTACGTGCTGAAATAAACTGTGACCGAGCAAAAAAAATCCAGGTGCGTTGATGGATTTGTGCTCACATTGATTGTGAGTGAGACACAGCTCAGATGTGTAATCACTAATAAGCCAGGGTCTTTGCACATAATGGTGTCCACATCGAGTCCATTATCTCCACTGCTTATAGTCAGGTTATTAATATGCATATATGCACTGAGGCATCTGTGAGCAAAGAAGTATTGGCAGGATTAGTGAAGTATTTAAGCATGTTTCAGCTGGCTCTTATGCAAAATGTGAATCAGGTATTTGATCGTCGGTCCCTGCAAAAACAAACTACTCTGTGTAGCCTGTGGCTACATATGGAATCCAAATCCTAGCAGTAGGCAGAAAGACCTAATGCAGAACATCCATCACTACAACACAAAACTTGATTTCCCTTAAGCAGCCGTTGAAGTGAAGTCCCCTTTTTATTCAACCGGCTATTTGACAGCATAGATGGAGTTAGGACACAAGACAAGTAGCCTTGAACCTTCGCCGATTCACATATCTGAGACTTCGAAAGGTGCAGAACGATATCACACAAGTGACCCATCATATACTTAGTTTAATTCCACCAAATGTGTTCAGCCTTTCCCACATTTAATAAACAAACATAGAACATGTGGGGAAAATGCAGCACATTAAATACCAAATTAAGTTTGAGCCAATTAAAAATGATCCCACGATTAAAAATATGTCAACAACGGGTTTAAGGACTCAGTGGCGGCGTTTTTACGTCCGGCATGAACAGCCCTGAAGGGATCAGCAGCCCTATTTATAAAATAAATCATATTTAATTACATCAAAAAACCTTTTTCCCGTTGGCTTTAAAGCAATAACAATGCATAAGTATTGTATGAAAATCAGATAAATTCACTCTACTGAAACGACGCACACTGCTAACAGGCAGAAATAAAGGGCTTTAGGCTGCAACGGAAAGACAATTTAGGATGTAACGGACCGCTAAACAGCACATTTAGCACTTTGCCGAGAATGGAGAAGTTACTGCAACTCAGTAAGATGCACTAATGCAATCCATTAGGAGACGAGTGCCAGGTTAAACTGGCAAGGAAAGGGAGATATTTTGCGGCTACGAGTTGCTGGGCGAAACACACAAGTCTACTGGAAGAGCACATAAGCACTGCCCTTTAAAACGAGAGGCGACCGGATGTTAGCTAACGGGCGGCTCAAGTTAAGTTTGTCAGTTTCTGATCTGGTCCATTCACAAAAAAAAGGGAAAAGTGTGTATGACCACTCCGCCTCGCAGTCCCAACATGACAACCGACCCAACAAGCACAACAATATAAAACGCCGATACTTTCGGTGTGTGTCTAGCGGGAAGAACTAGCCGAGCTAGCTTAGTAAACCAGCCGACGGCTCACTACTTTATAGTAAGCAGATGTATCGTTAGCATCCAAGCTAACCGGGGCATTGCATTCCAGAGAGTCAACACTGAGCTTTGAAGTTCATGTCCCCCTCAACCCCCCCCCCCCCCCACTCCCCCGCTCCGGTTCCGTTAACAGGCGCCGACACGCTGACGGTTCTATAAAATACTTTAAACTGTTACGTGCATCACAAAGACACAGAAGGAGAAGAGAAGACCGATGGGATTCAACGCTAATTAAACGTTGCTTCGCTGATGTGAAACTGAACGGGGAAAATATCAGCTAGCACTGCACGCGAGTGTCTGGACAAGGGGAATCAGACGAGACGTTAACGTTAGCAACCTTACCTGCAGGATATAAGGTGTCCCCCAAAAAAAGCCGGGGCTTGTTCAAGAGCCAACAGAAGTAGTTGTTTTCGATTAGTTTTAAAAGACTGTTTTAACCTCAGGGGTGGATCAAGGTTCACTCGAAGAGCCTGGGTGACTATGCTGCCTCCCAGCCACAACAGCGACTGACTACACAGCTCGCTGAGGATCTGCTTCTCACCGAGGAGGGTATAAAGTATCGCGAGACGGGACGAGAGTTGGGAGATAGCTACGAACCAATCAGATTAGCCGGCTGCAGAAGGCGTTTGTTTTGTTGGTGCTCTGTGGAAAATCATAAATATAAAAATAAATACGAAATAAAATTGAATTGAATTGAAAGGTACATTGTTTATAATTAAATTAAATATTAATACAAATATTCACTCATTATACAATTTCAGTAGAATAGTTAGCAGTTTTGACCAATGCTTATAAAACAATTTTTTCCACAACATTGTCATATACATTACGTGACAAAAGGAGCGACTGTTCCTGACACTGCCTCAGATCAACTTCTTTCAGTAAGTTGGTGATAGTTTGAGCTATTATTTTTGAGTGTTATTGTAATAAAAGGAAAACATCAGTGTTACAAATGAATTAAAAGCATTGACCATTCAAGATCATAATCATAAAACCTGTATATAGTAAGATATCACAAGTGTTGAGATTAAGGATCTGTTATAATGCATTGTTACATCATTCAATTCAGGCATCGTCATTTTCCAGTTAAAAATAGTAACATTTTATTCTGGTATGACGTCACCTTTTGGAGACAAACCAAGTATTGCCAGACACTTACAACATCATTGTAAATCATTCAGCCGCGACACAAAATTAACAAAACAAAATACAGATATTCCAAAATTATTATCAATATAGAGTGGATTGTTCATCCAACTTTGGTGTGGAGCTGCCATGTCGTCCACGGGTTTATGGGTTTCCTTGTCATATTTAGTTTTCTCTTCCGCGGACTGAATTCTTAAGCTTTGCTCAGCTTTGCTGTGTTCTGTCTGTGTTCATCAATTGTTCTCTCTATTGATAGTGAGAATGGACAGAATCAATAGAAACTGGAAAAATACTTGGCCAATAAGGCTGTTTCTGCTTCCTATTAGGATTTCAAAGAGTAGCCTTGAGTATATTTCATTGTGTAATTTTAAATCTGGCTTCAGCTCTGTGACAGACTGGTGGAGAAGAATACAGGGAATAAATGCTATTGTCAGTGATTACTGCAGAGTTCGCTACAGTATTTCTGACGGTAATGAGGAAACACTGCTGGAACGTGTTTCACGGAGAGCAATTTTAAGCTTTTCTTTGAGCCCGTAATGCCCTTTTTCATGAAGCTTAAATAAATGAGATAATCCCCTCTCTTCAGTATATGCTGATGTTATGAAATAGAGGAGGGGGAAGAAGAAATGAGACCATACAATCACAGGCATACAAGCATGATGCAAGACCGCAAACGCTGTCTGTTCTCTCCCACTTTCACTTTGCCCTCGGGTTGGCTGGTAGTAATGTTGTCATGGAGGCCGTAGATGTTGAAGTGGAGGATGCTCATTAAAACCAGTCGGTGTAGATTCACTAATGTCTGCTGGTATTCTTAATAGTTTAAAGGTCAAAGTTTAATGCATTACAGACTTTAAGACATTTCAAGCTTTTTTTTTCTATGTATGTTTTTTTTTATTATTCACTGCAAAAAGTAGTTTCTGACAATTGCATCATTCACAATAAATAAAACTGCTGCAAAGCTAAAGATGAATCAAACTGTCGAATGGACGCCCACAGCAACTGACATCTGTGTTTCACGATGAACTGTAATGATGTTGATTTTCTCTTAGGTTTTCACCTGAAAAATTCTTGTAAGCCTCGATTGAACTTTGTGTTTAGTGCCAGTTAGCAGAGGCGTACATTAAGCCTCACGAAGCAGACAGCGTGGCTCTCCGTTTCTTTAAAGTCCGATAGGACCCCAAAATGTGATGATGACCCAAATTGATGAAGGAGACGTTAAATCATATTACGCTGGCCGAGGTGTTCATGTACTCCTTCAGGCTTAAAGCTCAAAGCAATAGATTTCCATTAACATCGCATTCTTTTTGGTACGTTGTACGTGTTTTAATACTCCTTTTTTGCAGAAATGAAGGAACCTCCTGGTAATATTATTTCCCCCAAAGCCATGTGCGAAACTGGCTGTGGGAGGACAGTGTTAGCCAGACAATGTGGAGCTTGTCAGTGTGAAATATTGTGCACTGATTATGCTCAGCTTGCCGTGGATCTGTTCATTGGAGCTTTTTATTTATTTATCCCCATCTTACATATTTTTCGAGAAACCAAATCCACTGTGCTAAAATGAGGGATTAGATTCCATCAATGCAGAACACGCAGGACAGAATAAGTCATTTGAACAGTCATTTTGCAGAAGATAAATAGATTTGAAAGTATTTATGACATTACATACTGATTTAGTTGCAAAGTATGTGCAAAAAAACAGGATCTTCTTAGTTAAAAATGGAAACAATACACTATCAATTGTTGGAACTTCGCAATACAACTGCAACCAGTAACAGCTGTGAGGGTAATGAGACGGACAACAGATTGGAATGTAAAGGAAATGTGGCTTTACTGCTCATTTCTGTACTCAAGATGCATGCAGGACGATCATACAGTAATTCACTCTGTGCAGGCGATGTAGTGCCAGCAGAAGTAAGGACCCTGAAATGCAAATTTGGGGATTTACGTACATAAAGCAATTTCAAAGCACACCATTCCGGCTCTTTAACCCTTCCACTGTGGAAATGATAGCGAGGAGCTCAGTCGCTTTTTGGTGAAGACTCAACAAGAGCGTTTCAATCAGCTGACAGTATTTTAGAGCGTTGATGTATTTTGAGTGGACGAGCAACCCTTCTCACACTCGCTGAGGAATAAGTAATATAATGGAAAATTATCTGTCTTTTTCTCGAGTTGCACTCAAAGGCTGATTAAAAACATCGGGGGGGGGGGTTTCGTGCCTCAAACTTATAAAATCGATACCAAAAAATGGAATCACTGAACGCTCAGACTTTTAATACTTTCCAAAAAAGCATTTCAGAGCGACAGCAGCAGAAACCATGGCTCAGCTGGCTTATATTTTAAATTCCCCAATTAAAAACTGGAGTCGGATTGAGCAGTTGGATAAAATGTCTCTTCAAAGAGGATGGGCAGAATAACCTTGAGTGGAAAAAAATAAACATTTGAAAAAGCCACAAAAGATAAGAAACCGATGTACCTGTTTTGAGCCGCAGGGACGGCTGGAGGGTCTCCGAGGTCAGGGTCCCCTCTCTGGCTCTGAGAGAGATAAGACGCTCCACACCCCCCCCCCCCCCCCCCCCCCCCCGAACATCCATCCCATCCGTTGGCATTCTGACTCTGCTTCTCATTTCAACTTTTCGGGAAAGGACAGGCGGTGTGTGTGGCCCTTTAATGTGGCGCTCTGTATCTGACATCAACCTCGGGGCACGAGAAAGATAAACGAACTGAGTGACAGCGCCATGGGGAGAGATATGGGCGAGGGGGGGGTCGAGGGGGGCGGGGTGTCTCACTGTGGAGGGAGATATTCAAAGTAAACTTCTCCTTTCCACAAGCGCCTTCACCGTGACAACATCAAACCGTCCCATGGCCCCTGACCCCAGAACGCCGCGCGGCGATGCGCGATTGTCACATTATGGATCACAAGAAGAATACTTCAGACATTAAAAGAACTGCAATAACAAAGAGTGTCCCCGTCTCCTAAAAAAAAAAAAAAAAACACAAAAGGCCCACGGAGACCATTCAGTTGCAAAACAGTTTGTCAGATTGCTCATTTACATTCTCTTTCCTCGAGAACGATACAGTTGTGTTGCTAATGGAAGAAGAAGGAGAGCAAAGGGAAATGTAAAAATCCTAATTTTCATACCAGGCACCCAGGGACATAGCTGATAAAAAGCCTGAATGCAGTTGGCTTCAGAAATAAAGTCCCCCCCCCCCCCCCCCCACCCCTGCATTCGGTCTTTTCAGTGATATTTTGGAGTGGATAAGTGTTGGAAGGGTTCACGCACTCGGGTCAGATCTGCGGCGTGTGTCCATTTGTCAGTCGGATGAGTTACCGGCTGTGTGATCATGCGACACACAAGCGAGCGCCAAGCTCATACGGCTTTATGAAACGCCAGAAAAAACTCTTCCATTGCGGAAACTCAACTCAAACGCCTTGGTGTTCGGTCCCAACTTCACCTCATCATGTCCAAACCGCTGTTTCTCATGGGAGCAGGTTTTTTCGTCTTTCCAGGAGAACTTTAGTTTAAAAGCGCAGCCCCTTTAATGAACGGTCGTATAATAAAGGGGGGCCCAGTGGGACCTAATGCATCTACAGCTGATGCATCTGCATGTGCAGACAGTGACATTTCTGCCGAAATGCAATCCTCACCTCACCTAGTCACACAGCATTCATATAGCAGCGCTCTGTTGTTAACACATCCGCATTTCTGCAGATCAGCCGCGTTGGCTGGCGTGAAGCGGCGGCCCTTTTAGCACTCCTCAAAGGCGCCGCATGAGTCACCCAGACGCTGGGATTGAGATTCCTCCCAGAGATGAGCGGGTCGGCCCGACGTTTGATTGATCTGAGCGTCCAGAGTCTTCCGTCTTTCACCTTATCGCCTCTCCCCGGGTCATAAAAGATTCATGTGCTGTGGCTTCCAGTGTTTTTTTTTTCAATTTACCTTTAACAGAGCATCGCAGGGAGCCAACCCAGAGGCAACAATGGCATCCTGAATTTTTATAAATGTTTTCTAAGAGCCTGGGGGGGGGGGAAAAGTTCTGTTTAACCATAAAAACAAAGTCTTTTTCTCCTCCGTTAAACTCGCTGTGTGGTGTGAGGTAATAGATAAGAGACTTAATCATAAATATCAATCTGACATGAAATGGGATGAATTATTTTGGCAAAATGTATGTTTTTTTTTTTTCAACAAATTGAATGTAGAGACGGGTCGTTACGAAGGCACTTCAGGAACATGAGGAAATGGTTTAAAAAAATGAAATGTGAAACACCGCATTCAATATCTGAAGGGAACTTTAATACTTTTGAGGCAATTACCATAAGACTGCTCATTTTAGAGGTTCTAGAGCTGCTGACGTAGGCAGCTCCTCCTGACAGCTCCTCCTGACAGCTCCTCCTGACAGCTCAGCCTTTTCCGTTACCATCCATCATGGAGCTGAAGCCTGCTTTGACAAATTTGAGTCAAAAGCGTCTGTTGTGTCGTCCACAGCAGTTTCACCTGGAGTCAGCGACCGCAACTTCTGCCACTTTTACCTCAGCAAGGAATTCAGATTTTCAGGGGGGAGGGGGGGGTTCTGCACATTGACACAGCAACAGTTCTGCTTTTAATCCTAAAGTAATTGAGGTAGCTGGTGCAGTCGGTTGGTGGAGGGGGGGGGGGGTAACTACAGACCATGGCTCACTGTCAGCCCCCCACCCCCCCACCCCCACACACACACACACACACCGGTCGATACACACCGGTGACCCGTAGGATTAATGCGTTTTCACCGTAGCAAGAGCCAAAGAGCTCTGTGGCTGCAGAGGTTGCTGCGTCGAGTCGAGTAAAAGGGCCTCGAGGGTTGAAAGTTGAGACGCCGACAAGTCTGAAAGTGAAATACACTTGGGGGGGGAGGAGCGGGGGGGTGGCGAGACCTCGGTTGCCGGCTCCTTATCTCTGCTTAAGGCTACAAGAAAACTATCTTTCTCAAATGTCAGGCAGAACCTTCATGTTTTGTGTTGAATTGTTATGTAACCGCCAGGAAGGGACTTCTGCTGCGTTGATCTTCATCCTTTTTTTTCCTTCTTCTTTTTTAATGGTCTATTGAGTGTTTGACAATGGTGAAGTGGTGCAGTATTAAATCTCCTGAGTGCTCTTTGTAAAGGATACATTTGACAAATTTTGAAACATAAGTATTTGTTCTTTGCCAAGAGTAAGATGAGAAAACTCAACTTCACTGTTCTATTTGACTTCGCTTAACGATGAAGCCAGCGGCGTGCTAGCTTAGCTTAGCATCGAGAAACGACGGATGAAGGAGAAAGGCACCAGCAGCTCATTGGTAAAACTCCTGCCATTGTTTCCTTGTTTCATGCTAAACTACTGATATGGGTTTTGGCTCACGGAGACGTGTCTAATGGACACAGAGGGAGAGGTATCGATTTTCTCATCAAACTCGTGGCAAACTGGCGTTGAGTCGCTATCTTTCAATTGCCTGAAATGTGTTTGTCCGAAACAACAAAGACTGTTGATTTGTTTGACGTTGCAGTTTCCATTCTGGCTGCGGCTCTCGTTTTTCCTGCGGCGTTCACACATTTCTGTCCTGGCTGCTGTGTCTTTAGATCCCACAGACGAGACGTCGGGGGGGGGGGGGGGGCAGCATACGGAGACACGAAACACTGTGAGAGAAAAAGGAGAGCAGGACTGTCTGCCAGTTGCAGACATCAAGAAATGCACATGAAATCATTTAAATAGAAACTTCGGCCTTTCAGATGGATGACAGTGATATTGTTTTTTCCCGTGTTGTGTTCATCTTCAGTTTGTGGATTATGTATATTTCTTTTTGTTTGACTGTTAGAGCAATTCCTGCTGAGACGAAAGCAACGCATCCTTCATTGAAATAAAAAGATGAAAGAGAATAACAAAAACAATGTAGGACAGACAAACTATTTCTTTTGTGAATCCTCAAATGTTAAATTTGGACCAAAATGTATTTTTTCTCCATATTCTTTCTACTTAAAACTAAGTGAGCAGACTATGTCCCTACAAGAGGACTGATGAGTACAGGGGGGAAGGAGCAGAGCGGCTTTATGAAGCTTCTTATGGGATACTGGAAATTATGCAAATCCACACAGCACATTAAGTCTACAACATTACAAAGAAATCCTCATGCCAGATGAACGATAGTTTCATTAATCCCAACAAACTCTCTCTTTTACTGCAGAATCTTTGATTTATTTTTAGCATTGCGACTGAGGACAAGGTGCTTCTCTCTGGAGTGGAACAAGTTCCAGGGGCTTCTGCTGCCGTGGAGAAGGTTTGATGGATAAGAGTAAGCCAAGGACGTGACAGGAGGAGGAGCGGGACTTGAAAATGAGTCCGTAAGATGAAACTGGGTTTTAGTGAAGACGTATTTGCGGAGAATAGTTTGTGCAGATTGTTAGCATTTAGGTCATTTAGATGCAGCGGGTTCTTTTTCTGTCCCCGTACGGTTGATGTGGACATTAAAAGGGGGACGAAGGTAGAGCAGTAGCAGATGCTCCCAATGCTCTTAGTTTACCCCAAAAGTTTCAAAATCAAGATCACAGTTGACGTTAATGGCGTTAGCAAGCTAAAATGCTTTAATTAGCACCAAACACAAAGCGCTGCTGAGGCTTTTGAGAATTTCAAAGGTTCAATACAAAAGGACAATAGTTAAAACTGTGAATTCATGGTGAGTTTTACAATGTTTTCTGAGTCCAGTGTCTGTACATAATTACAAGGCAATACGTTGGATATTTGACTGGTGGCAAAGTTTTAAAAAAAGTGTGCAAACCATTATGAAAAGGTTCAAACAAATATTTTTTAAACATTTTTTGAACCAATATTCTTTGACTTTTTCCATGACAACAAATGTTTTACTTTTCGGGAATTTCTTTTTGACATTTCGACACCATATGTTTAGACATTTTATCAACAGTTTATCAATACTTTTTTACCTTTACCTAGTCTTTTTAACATTTTTTGCGCTAGGCATTTGACCTACAAGAGAAAATAGTTCCCTCTGCGCCAAAAGGAAATAAAATAAATTATGCATCTTCTTTTTGCCTAATTCCTGTACATTTTTTTCAATTTTTTTTAACCTTTATAATACTTTTTTGAGTTTCTTTTCAATACAAATTTGTTCCAATATGTTCATAGGTCACTACAACTTTTTTTCCCATGATATTTTTTGACCTAAAGGTTTTGGACTTTTCTCAAAACATTTTTTGACCCAACATTGTTATTGACACCGCACAGACAATCAGATCCGTGTTGAATGCTTCTCCACCTCATTATGAACACACCGAGCCTGCTGCAGATTGTCACCGGGCAAATATCTGATTATGCATCAACCACTGCGCTCAAGTATGATTAGGCAGAGACAGGGATGTTGTGTGTGTGTGTAGTGATAGTGTCACCGTGTTCTGTCTGTATGAACTGTATGATTGTATGTGCACAACAACACGGCAGGCTGAACAAATCACAGGGAGGTGAACAAAAGCAAAAGGCAGAAAGACAAGAGGGGAGAGTTGAAAACGGGGTGAAGCAGAGCATGGCATGCACACACTGTAGTGTTGGGCACCGTATGGTTCAATAGCAGAAACACTGTTCTTTTCCTTATTAAGGGAATGTGTCCTTGTTGTGTGGAAAATCGGAATTGTTCCATTGATAATCCAAAGGCTCCAGAAGCCTGACTATTGCTTGTTAGTGGGGAGAAAGAGAAGAAGAAGCTAGCAGGTGACGGGAAGGAAGAGGCTGAGAGTCTGGCTGCTCTAGATGAGCAGAATAGAGAGGCCTCATTAAATTTTAATTGCGGCGCGATGCCGAGTGCGTTTCCATCTACATCGAGAACCATGTGACCTTCTTCTATTCCCTTTTTTTTTTTTCATTCTACCAAATGTGTGCACTCACGCTTGTCCTCTCGTGTAGCTCAACAGTCCTGTGATTAGATAAAAGCACGTTAAGGGGAAAAAAAACACGCCCAACCTCAAAGAACCGTACGGTTTCCCTCTTTGCGAGAACCACGAGGCTCGAACAACACCGAATCACACTCTGCCATCGAGAAAAAATACCCCAGTTCTTCACAAGTGGACGTTCATACGAGTCATACGAACCGGGAACCAGACGGGAGGGGGGGGGGGGGGGGGGGGGGGAGATTAGTGTGTGTTTATCGTCTTCCTGTCCTGGGTGGGTGTTGCATTACAAGGTATTGTTTTCAAACTGCCAGGATCAATTAATATGAATAATGAATGCGTCGAACTGACGCTGATGCTTGCGAGAGCTCGTTTTGTTCCGTCTCCCATTGTTCCCATTGAGCGGGTTTTGTTCTGCCAGTATTTGGTGGGCAAACGTGGAATAGTCTTCATCAAGTGAAAATACGCCGCCACGTGTGTGTCGAAAAAAAGGCCTCGCGCCCCACGAAATCACCCGTGTGGGCTGAGTGAAAGCTACCCATGAGCCCCCCCCGGGGGGGGGGGTCAACCGAGGTCACCAGGCGAAGCACCATCTGACACGCCGACGTAGAACATGGAACCCGCGCTACAATCAACCGCAAGCGAACAGACGCTGCTCAACTTCTGGTTCCGGCGAGAAGAAAAAAAAGAGGCCACAGGCGACACAGCCTCTCGCGCGCTTGGTTGTGTTGACATTGTGTTAATGACTTTATGGGAACGGCGCTCCGTTTCACATCAGCGGCTTTGGGACGCGTCGTAGCAGCGTTGTTGTTGTGTGATGGATGAATTATGTAGAGCGTGTCAGTCATTTCAGTGATCCAGCATTCACAACACTCTGACCTATCTGAATGGATCAGGGCCAAAATGAATGCTAATTGCTACTACAGGTGCTGCTCTTTACAAACAGAATGAACTTGCAAAGGCCATGCGCGTTGCTTACGGATATGCATGCAAGTAACATGAATGCATTAATTCTGCATGTGTCGCACTGCTGAAGCAGGGAAAGAGGTTATACATAATTTATTGCAACGGATATTAGTTGCCAGTGTCACGATGGTTCTTCTGTTGTAAATAATTTAGATTTTAGGTGTTCACCTTTGAACCCAGGAAGCCTTTAAAGGTAGAGTGCTGATTTGATTTGAGAAGAATTATTATATTATATATATGTATTAAAAGCTGCCAAACAATGTTTACTTGTGTTGTAACTGATCATGATGCTGTTGAACGTACTTTTTTGTAATGCGATGTGCAGATGGACACCTTCCGACTTCAAATAAATGCATTTTGTTACTTTTGGAAAAAGGTTGCAGGTGGTCTATGGAATTCTTTTCTTTTCCCTTTTGAAAACCAAAGAAAAGGAAATGTTCAACATTTAGACTTTCAGATTGAAACAAAGACAGAATTCTTTCATTTTTGATTCGGCCTTTGACTGTTCTTTACTCCTAGCGTGTTTAATGTGAACAGCAAAGATTTCAATTCATCGGTCGATGGTTTTTTTTTGTTGCAGCTCTGCAGTTCGTTGCTCTTAATTAATAGGTCGGTGATCAATTGTACACTTCTACACTAAGTATATAGCAGCAAACAGCTATATTTCCTATGTGGAGATGTAGTGGAGAAAGTCTATTTCCCTCTGTGTGTCGCTTCATGTAGACCAGCATACAGATGCAGATGCATTAATGTTCTTCATACAGAGTAAGTCTTCACAGTGCAGCTGCTGTTTTAATCTTACACACAGAATGAGCACAGCTGCCTAAATTTGGCTTTTTTTAAAAGCAGGTTGCTGCACAGGAAAGCTGCCAAATTGCTCCTAACAACAGAGGAAACCGTTCATTCTAATCAAGTCTCTTCGCGATTCTTTTTTAATGTTCAGGCAGCTGCTGGTGGGAGATGAGTTAATTGAAGCGGACAACTTAGTAACATTATGAGAAAGATTTCATGCAAAATCTTCCTGGCTGTAAGCACTTAGGTATCACAGGCACAAAGGGCTGCCGTGTGGAGGAAAGTGGAGGAGCTTGATTATTTCTGAAGAAAAACGTCCTCTCTGCCATCGTCGTGCCATGAAAACGAGCCATGTTTACCTTAAACACATGTCATTAATCATTCATTAAAACATTATTATTATTATGACACATGTGCCTTGACTTCTGCAATGGGTCTTTCTTGTCTGCAAATTGTATAATACAACATTAAACATTCAACAATATTATCTACTTCCATTATGAGACAATCACATGGACCGCCATCTCTTTTTAACCAATATCTCCCTCTTGTGGTAAATTCACTTTCTCACAAGCGCATTTCCACCGGCCTTCATTTTGGCCACATGTTAGCACAATTACATTAACAAATAGTATATTTTTGTGTAAAAAAGGGAAATATTCTTGCTGTACAAAGGCTGTAATACACAAAGACGCGTATCTATATCTCAGAGACCATGACCGACATCATTTATTTGATCATCTACACATTTTTCTTATAGTAATGTGTCAAATGTTTCCTGTGAAAACAAATATCTCCGTAATTAGCTTGAGCCATTTTGGAAGCCCACACGGCCATATAATGAAGTTATAATAATTAATAAACCAAAATGAATACAGAATGTACTACAGAAAATGTGTTTTTCATGCTGCCATTTGCTGAAAATGTGAGTCTCATATTTACATCTTCACAGGGTTATTTTGGTAGATGAAGATCTGAATTCAAAGCCCGGCAGCCAAGAATCTCCTGCAGAGAACGCCTGCAAAGAAATTCAGTGGATGTTTGAAGTCTGCATAAAGACGGCATCTACAGACGCTACTAGTGGCAACAACTTGAGAGCTAAATACATTTGGGACTATTTGAATTTGGATGAGCCACAAATCTCTGCAAACAATCTGAAAGCAAAAGGAATCTCTTGTGAAAACCAACAGCTTCAGGCGGATTGAAGCCTTTCCCACCATTTCTTCAAAGAAACCAGTGGAAGTGCAGAGAACTGAAATGACAGACTAGGCAATCACATTGTCTGCAGATTTCTCTGTCATTTTTCCAGGAGTAATAAAGTTAAAGAAGGATTCAGTGTCAGTGTTGCAGATGGATGACGTAAATCGATTCGGACCTCCCGTGTACGCTTGTGAAAACAAGCAATGTTTATTATCATGCCTTGCTATCTTTAAATAGCAAGTGGTTGTGCTGCTCTGTTAAAGCTCTGAATGGAATACCATTCATTGTGGGCCGATCTTGTAAAAGATCCTTCTTTATATTAGATATTAGATTTTTTTGAAAGAATAACCATTTCAATCATAGCATTTTGGCTTGCAACACTTCTTATCATATGAAGCTGGTACAATAACCATTGCATTATTTAAAGCCGTTAAAGAGTTCGTTAAAGAAACACAAGTTTCTGTCAACATGATACATGGACTATTGGTGGCAATACCAGCAAGGTAATGATGTAAAATGACAATCTCAATTAGTCTGAGTGATTCCCCATCAACACATGTTTCTAAAAAATCAAAAAATCTAAGGCTGAAAATAAATCCTGCAGCTGCACGGCTGTGCACAACACCTGTAATATGAACAGTTATTAATGAGATTCTGGATGTTAGACATGCACATCCTTTCTCAACGGGAGTATTTCAGGTAGAGCTCTTTGTGGTGGTGTCGCCCTCTGCTGGTCGTGTCCCTGCCCTAACTCCTTCATCCCAACTGGACCCACTGGTGAATCCATCGGCAGATGAAGTCCATGCTGTGCAGCCAAACGTTGGTCAGACCAAGAGCTTTGTTGTATTCATCAGATTGTAATGCAGATCCCAGAGTTTGACAAAATCACAGTGTGTTCATTGCGTTTTCAGGCTTTTGCTCACACAGCTTAAACAAAACAATTAAGATGTGATGCCGTCTGACGGAAGCACACAACCTCCAAACGCTATTTACAGTAAGTGGTAATGCAAGACATAAAAACTGGATTTGAGAGGTAAAAAATGTGACATCTTGTAGTTATGATAGATCTCTATCGTCATAGGAGCAAACAAAGCCACATTAAGCAGCTATATACGCTGCATTGTATTTATTATCGAATCAACAATATCTCACAGCAGATTAATAATACATGGAAAAGTTAGCTTCATTAAACGTGATGCATGTGTGCCGCTTTCCTAATGTGGCTTGTTTGACACTAATGGAGTAAAGCGCGGGAGTTAATGTGTAGAACATTAGCCCTTATTGGCAGTCACTCACATGTCTCCCCTTCACGAGCGCACACGTTATTTGTCACACTAATAAAGCAACATGGGCCCGGAGCGAGACACTCCTCCCTTCAGTTAACCATCGACGTGCTTTTGTGTCAAGCCCGACTGAAACAATAGTTCATCAGACCAGCTACTGCATTCTGTGCCGAGACCTTCCTCGTTAACCTTCACTGGTGTTTTCTGTGCACTGCAAACACACTGGTGGACGGTCACTGGTGGACGGTCACTGGGTCCAGACGGGTGAGTCTGCTCCCCTCTTGTGGGTGAACTCAGCCGGAGCTCCCTGCCTCCTCTGGAGTGAGAGAACGTCCGTTTTTTGGAGAAAAAAAAAGGGAACTCAGCGAAGTTGTGAATGCCAAAATAGTTTATTTACTCAGATTCAGTTTGATTGGATCCCAAATGTAGAGATGCCTAGTGTGAAATAGTGAAATAAACGTGTGTACTCTCACACTTCATGATTTAGAAATAGCAGAAACTATGGTTTTATTGATACCTTACTTAATTTTAATATTTACTTAAGATGTTTATGTGAAGTGATTATTGTGGTGGGGAACCACCAAAATGGATTACAAAAAGATAACGCTCAAATGTATGTATATTCTAATGTCAAAAAAATAATAATATACATCAATCATGCATAAACACTTTGCATAATTACGGCTTACGTTCAGGTCTGTGTTGAAGCATCAGTTCAGCTGCTTTTATTGTATTTGTAAATGTGTGAGAGAGCACTACATTTTAGTTAGTAAATAAAATATACAAATGCTTTGTTTCTACATTAGCTCAAAAACCTGCCTCTATGAATTGGTTAAATGCCCCAGACGTTGTCATCCATTTTCTGTAAAATAAAACAAACAGAAAAAGGGTGATTTTTTGTTTATTGTCCATGTGATATTTAATCTGGGATGTGAATTTTTTTGTGTGTGAATACACGGACAATCATTGTTTTATGATATTAAATAAAAACCATTGAACTCTGCATAATTATCGTCTTTAAAGCAAGCCTCGACGAGCGCTGGATGTTTAATGGTGATTCTTACACGCTGACAAACACGTGACCTCCCTCCCTCCGTGTCACGCATTAAGTGCAAATCATTAAATCGCCACATTAAGCCATTTAAACTTAACTTAACAAAAACAACCAAACTTCGACAACAAAACCCCACCCAGTCCTGTTAGAGCGTCCTGATTGGCTCGCGCGTCTGTAAATCCGTTCCCTCTTCACTCGGCGCGCGCCATTGGTCGGCGGTGACGACGTGCCCGAGACGTGCTCCCGCCCACCGAGCGGATCAAGTTTGAATGAACAACAGCAGTCTGTTCTGGAGGTGGTAGTTTGGATTTGCAGTAATTATTATTTTTTTTGTTTAAGTGGGTATCGCATCGAGAGGCTGCGCCGACCGAGGATGGAGATGAAGAAAAGGATCCACCTGGAGTTGCGGAACCGCACTCCGTCAGATGTAAGTCGGCTCCGCGGCTCGCAGAGGGGATGTTTTTACTCTCGAGCTAATGGAGATTCTCCCGTGTGATGTCTTGGCGTGGAGGCAGAGAGCGAGAGAGAGAGAGGCAGAGAGACAGACAGATACAAAGTTTCCCGGCAAGTTAAAAAAAAAGATGACGGAGACGCGGGGTCACATTGTTGCAGTCGGCCGCTGCAGCGACGCCGGGGGAACTTTTTGTTTGCACGTCTCCGCTGTGCAGTTCGACAAATCCACACGGCAACTGCGTTCACGCGAGCGGGATAAAAGCAATATATTTGCAACTTTTCACCCACCGACGAGCCCCCCTTCTCTCCCCCCTCCCCGTGTTCTTCTAATGTACTCCACGCGTTAACGACGCTTAAACCCCCTTTTTTTATTAAAAGTCATGGCAGTGCGATGCATGAAGATCCCCAGCATCGACATGTCCCCTTGCGACCGCATCCTACACGAATGTCTCTACCCGTCCAGGGCAAAGGGGGTTATTTCTGCAGGACATGCGTTCACACGTCCTCGACCCCCCCAAACGGGCACCGTGCACCGGTTTGGTGGGGGGGGGGGTCTGCAGACTTCATCCCGGTGCGGTCAGCGCGGACCGTTACGAACCACGGAGTCCGGGGGAGAGGAGACACGCGGAGCCGGCGCGTCGTTGTTTATGCTGCCTGCTGTTTAATTCGGCCGTTTCATCGAGACTCTTTGTTGCCAGGGGGGAGTGAGTTTGGGAGTGAGGGGGGAGGAGGAGGAGGAGGAGGAGGAGGAAGGGGGGGGGGGGGTCGACGACAGCTCCGGCAGCCATAATGAAAACAAACCGTCGAGCCGCGTTTCGTTGCTCCAGTTTCCCCCAAGAACTAGGACATGCCGCCATTTTACCGTGAAACAAAGGCAACCCGAAACGCACGGAATATCCCGCTTCATTCGACGCACGCACGCACGCGCGCAGACACACACACACACGAGGAGCGGTTCTTCATACCTTATTACTTACAGAGGTCTAAACGCGCCACTCAATCCGATCGGCGACTGTGCGCGCAACAAAGTATCGTTTGCCCGGCAGCTTTCGTAATCTCTTCCCCCCCCCCTGCCCACACCTCTTAACCCCCCCCCCCCCCTCACCGGCCCCTCCTACTCACAGATGACCCGGCGCACCGCTCCTAGGTCTGATTCTGCCTTCCGACTCGTATTGATTAATCGCTCTGAACCAGTCACACACACATGTTTTATCACAGTTTGAACCCCCCCCCTCCCAATAAAAGCAGCCACGCACAAACCTACATCAGCAGGAAAATATATTCGGATGTTTACGTAATGGGCGGAGAGTCGAGGCCTCGCGATAACTGGAGCGTTGAATGGCTTTGAATGTTTTTGTACTTCGTAGTTCCGGTCTTCGAGCCGAGTCGCTACAAAATAACAAGAACCCGATAGCTGCACACCTGTGATCAGTCCCATTTAGGTATCAATGCGCCGGGTCCTATAGCTACATACTAATGGCTAATCGTAAATTCGTGTTTGTGTGCATTGCTTTGCTATTGCAGCCTATTATACCTCAGCAATTAAACCTCAAAAGTGTTAAATGTTCCCTTCAACCACTGGTGGGTGTATTGATTATTTACTTCAGTAGAAATAGCAATACGTCACACTAGAAATTCTCAACTATTTCAAAGTTCAGGTATCAGCAAAACTTACGTTAGGTATCACAAATAAAGATATTCATACAAATATTCTGCTGACCTGTTGTGTATCACTGGATCATATTAACAAGCAGATTTTATGTTTAAGTAAAGAATATAGTTGTCCCATAGTGAAATAAAAAATGCAATATCTCCTCTTAAATGACAAGATGGTAATACTTTGCTAAATGATACTTACTAAATAATGAACTGTGTACTGGCAATAAGCCACTTTTGCTGCCTAACTGGTTTATTGTTGAAGTAGTGTGAATCCTCCTGTGATGGCAATCTTAAATATGCATTTTATTCCACCTTTTTAAGATAGTTATTCCAGTCAGGAAATGTACTTCCTTAAAGCTGAACACAATAAATCAAGAGGACCTAATTGTACTTTACAATTTTACAATATATTATTTATTTTATAGTCATTATTGTCTACATTCAACTTCAGTAGCTACAGGTCATCAAAACGGTGCATCCTTACCAAATAAAACAATTATCAAAAAGTGTTGCCCATGAAATAGCTTCAAATTAATGTTGGATTTTCTGAACACACGTCTCATTTAATGCACTCTGCATTTGTCCAAATGCATTTTGAGAACGTACCAAATTGTGACGGGATGCATTTGTCTGTTGTGCAGGTCAAAGAACTCGTTCTGGACAATTGTCGCTCAAACGAAGGAAAGATCGAGGGTCTGACGGACGAATTTGAGGAGCTGGAATTCCTCAGCACAATCAACGTTGGACTCACGACGGTTTCCCACCTGCCGCGGCTAAACAAACTCAAAAAGGTGGGTGTTTACCTGCGCGTGACTCGCGGCTTCCGTGTTTTTGCCCATTTTGACTGTTCCGTTGGCCCCGACAGCTCGAACTCAGCGATAACCGGATATCAGGGGGGCTGGAGGTCCTGGCAGCAAAATGCCCCAAATTAACACATCTCAACCTCAGTGGCAACAAGATTAAAGACCTCAGCACGATAGAACCATTGGTGAGTGGGACCCAAACGTACTTAAGGGGGGTGGGTACAGCAGGGTGGGGGGGGCGCAACGTTACCCCTCTGACCCGATTCTTCCTTTTGACAGAAAGAGTTGGCGACCCTGAAAAGCTTAGATCTGTTCAACTGTGAGGTGACCAACCTGAACGAGTACAGAGACAACGTCTTCAAGCTGCTGCCCCAGCTCACGTACCTGGACGGGTACGACAAGGACGACAAGGAGGCGCCCGACTCCGACGCCGAGGTCTACGCCGAGGGCCTGGACGACGACGACGACGACGAAGACGGTGAGTTTGAGCTCCTTCGTGGCGTCTCTCTCTCTCTTCTGTGCTGCTGGGTTTTTCAACGGCCTTTCTCTCCCCCTCCCCCCCCCCCCCCCCCCCCCCCCCCCCCCCCGGCGTGTAGAGGAGGAGGAGTACGACGAGGACGCAGTGCCAGGAGACGAGGAGGAGGAAGAGGGGGAGGACGACGAAGAGGAGAACGAGGAGGAGGAGGAAGAGGAGGAGGTCAGCGGAGAGGTGAGAACAGATGAGGTTTGCGCTCAAAAAATGTTCAGTCTGAAACAAGAAATTTAACCTTATGTTGTCTTTTTTTCATTTATTTTTAAAGGAGGAAGAGGAGGAAGATCTGAATGACAAGGAGGCTGAAGACGAGGATGATGAAGGTGAGTTGAATGTGGCTGACATTTCAACTCAGAAGCTGTCTCCCCACTGCATTCTAAATGCTGAGTAATATTAATTATATACTTAGTGTAGATTTCTTTGCATTATTTTCTACATTTTAGTATTAAATTCAGTGTATTTTTAAGGACCAAAAAAAAAGTTCCAATACTTTCCTTGCCCATAAATCTTCTGCTCTGCTTTCTAAAGGGATGTAATTTCTTACGCTACCTTCTTCCAAGGTGGTCTGCTATCTTTTCTTGGTGCTTGGTTGCATGTTTCCTTCGTCCTAAAAGTCCACAAAACCAACACCGGCAACTTAGAATTGAACCGCAAACAATGTCGTAATTCTTCCGTAGTGGTGTGTTTTTTTTTTTTTTTTTATGCATTGCGGTTGAATGGGGACATTCAACCGCAATTTAGCTTCTAAAGATTCATCAATTTGTTCCAGACTCGGCGGATTCAGAAAACCCTTTATTGTCCATCACAAATAAATGTAAACTGGTCTCGTAGTGTGAAAGGCGCGTACAGTTTGAACCCAACACGTTTCTTTGCTGCTGGCGGTTTGTTATCTTTTTATTACAAAAAACCCCCCAAAACAACAAACATCTGACTCCTGTTTTCTAGAAGAAGAAGAAGAAGAGCGAGGTCAGAAGAGAAAAAGGGAGCTGGATGAAGAAGGGGAGGAAGATGAAGACGATTGAGATTCCTCTGCAAGTTACGTTTTTTATTAAAATCTATTTTAAACGTGTAACTCCCCGTCACTTCCCAACAGCCCCCCTGTATTTTAACTAGGAGTGATTTTTGTTATTGGCCAGTCAGGTAGACGGCGGGGGGGGGTGGTGTCTGAGATAAGTTAAATTTGTGTACCTCTTTTGATGCTCCCACGTTCCAGTCTTTACTGTCCACTTTTAAACAGATTTGTGGACGCCCGATTTTGTAACCCCTAATAATTGCAAAGATGAACCTTTTTAAGAAATGTTTTTTTTTCTTTCCTCACTGTTTGTGTAAGACCAGTTTCTTAATGGCTTATATATTATAAAAGAGCCCCCTCCCCCCCTTCAAAAGAAAAAAAAAAAAGAGTGCATGTCTAATACATTTTAAAGTCGACTACTGGATTTCACGTATGGCTGTCCTCTCCTCTCCTCGTCTTTTCTTCTTTTTTTGCGGTGATTTTTTTAATTATTGTTTTTTTTTTAATGTAAGTTATGTATTTGTAGTGTCACCAGTATGCCAATACTCTTTGCTGTCCTGGTGTGAAACTTCTGTCTGAACATGCACAGTGTGACCCTCGCAGGGCATATTTTTAAATCATAGCAAAAAAAATGTCTGCCCTTGTCAAAGCTGCTCCTCCTCCTCCTCTTCCTCCTCCTCCTTCAACCCTCAGCTTTGATAGTTCGGAAATTACGTGTTCTTGTAAATAATGACCAAATCTATTTTTTTGTATTCTCTTTGATGACGGCAGACATTTAACAGACAACTGAGGTGAAACTATGAATTGTAATAAGATATTAATTATGTATGCTGCTTTTATCTAAAAAAAAAACAATACGCAGTGTGAAATTTGAACATAACTTTGTATGCATAATCTTTCCATCAAGAGAAATGTTCAACATCAAAAATCATCATCGTCATCATCATGATCGCTTTTTTTCCCATGTTCCTTTCTTGTGACACAGAGGTGGCAATGTTTGATTCTGTGGTGTTAGTGTAGAGAAGTACTTGATATAAACGAAGGGTCCATCGTGTGTGCATTGAAAATGTATTTGTTTCAAAGTGTGAGCTGTGGAAACGGTCAGTTATTTGGACTTTGTTTTCACTCGTATACGTACCGGTCAAACTGGCCTACCTCAGTGACTCTTGACATGTTTAACCCGCTGTCATCAACCAAATTGTTACTTTTTCCTTCCCATTCACGACAATAAATCCCGTTTTTATACATGTGTTGCAGTGTGTGTGTGTGTGTGTGTGTGCGCGTGTTACTTAAAGGAGCTCATTCAAGCTGAGGTTTACTTGCTTCCTACAAATTTAATTAGCACCAAAACAATGCTACGACTATCCAGGCCAACTTCTACATTCAATCGACAACTGTACAAAGAGGGTTTCGGTTATTTCGAATGGCCTTTCTGTCCCGCTGACCTTCCTTCACAAAGATTTATCGTTGCTTTTATTCCTGCTTCACCTGCACGAGAAGCCCCGACTCCACCGTCTGTAAACTGTAGCTCATCCACCTGTTCCAAATTTGAGCTCGGGACCCTTTTGGGCCCCCTGCCCCGCCCCCCCCACTTTGACCTTTTTGCTTACAAATTCCATTCTTAGTGTTCATGTAGCTTATTGTTGAATAAAACGAGGCTGAATACGATGGGCCTGGATTACAAGACACAGGGTGATTCTTTTTGGGTGACCACTTCACTGCCCGGCTGTTTCAATGGAGCTAATCTCATGAAGAAGAAGGAAACATAATGGGAGTCTGTTCGGGGGGGGGTTGAATGGAGGAGGAGAGACAGCTGACCTGGAGGCTCTAGGTCAACATTACACATCTAGTTGAACACATCTGACTAATAGTGACATACTTTTTTTTTTTTTTTTAAATGTAAAAGGGTGGTTATTGTAACAGTTTTCTGCACTGTTGGGAAAAGGCAAGATTATAATTGCATACCTTGTGTTAAGTTTAAAGGTACAGTTTCACACAAATCCTGCAACATTCAGCAAAATCTATCGAGCGCCACCACCCTTAACTGCCACATCATACAAAAACCAGGGGATTAACACGTTTACACAAAGGTCAAACGTGACAAATAAATAGAAGTAGATACACATTAGGCTCCTCCATCCACAAAATGAGCCCTAAAATCCAATAACAGCCAGACAAAGCTTCCTTTGAAACCTATATCTGTTACATAAGTGGATCCTTGTCTCCCCCGCTGCCTTCCCAGTATTTAAACAAAAGGAAAAGAATCTACGGGATTAGCAGCTCGGTGGAAAACATCATCCACGTCGGCAAAAAGAAGAAGAAAAAAAAAAACGTGTCTCGTCTGTCAGGGTGCAAAGGAATCTCCCATGTCGGCCATTTTGAAAAGACGTTGCAGGTGGCTGCAGCGCGGTCTAAGGCCCAAGGATCGTCTTTTCTCCCTCCAGCTTCCAGCTTTGCCTCAGCACAAACAACAGGTTTGGTCATTACAGGAGGTGTGTGTGTGTGTGAGCGATGGGGGGTAGGCACAGTGAGACCACCTCTCAGGAGGTCTGGCAGAAACTATGCAAGTCGTAAAACTAGACGTCACCTAAATGGATTTTAAAATCATGTTTGTTGAATGCACAAACGTGGCCTTTTCCCCTTCACTCGTCATATTTGCCACGAATACAATAATCCAGTCATTCCCCCCCCCCCCCGGTTAAGACATTACCCAACACTTATCACATCGCTGCACTATGCAGGGCAGCAGAAATAAGGTTATGATTTATCAAAAAAGAGGCATAGGAGGGCTCAGAAGCTCGTTGGAGGTCAGAATTGGAGGCAAAGGAGGCAGCTTTGCCCCCCCCACCCCCCCACCCCTCCCCACCCCTATGCGGGAGGGCGAGAGGTCAGACGTTGTTGGGGCTGGCGTTCTTCAGGTTGTTGAGCTCCAGCTCCAGCTGCCGTATCCGCACGTCCCTGGTGGTCAGCTCCTCCTTCAGACGCCGCAACTCATCCTGCTGCCGGAAGAACACCCGCAGGAGCTGCGCGGGGGGGGGGGGGGGGGGAAGAGAGATGGCGCCTGTGAAATATGCACAACGATCCATAGACCCCGATCCATCGATCCCTCTCGGTCCGGCCCACGTGCTCCTTCTTTTTTAATAAACCAACCAAGACTTATGGAAGGCGACCTGTCCCCCCCCCGCCCCCCCTGTGCTGACAAGACGGTTCTGGGACAGGGACGTCTCATGCTATATTGGACTGTGCAAAATAAATGTATTTGGACTGAATCATGCGCTGGGATCAACGCCATCGCCGCCAATCAATTGCTTCCGTTATCTGTGCCAGGAGATAATGACGTGTTCCAGTGTGTGTGTGTGTGTGTGTGTGTGTGTGTGTGTGTGCCTGTGAGCCCGTTTAAGGTCTAATCAAGCATGCTGGCACACCAAGATGCCTTATGTGTACCCCGCCTGCACAGAGTCAAACCAACATCTTTAAACAAATAGTTTATCAGTAGGAAAACATCAGCTAATCACACACACACACACCTCGTTCTCCGTCCTGGGTGGAACGTTCTCCAGCAGGTCGATCCCGTTCACTACCATGCTCTTCTTTTCCTTCACTGGGGCCTTGAACACTAACTGGTTGGGTTGCTGGTAACCCTCCTTCAGGGAAATTAGGACCGGGTCTGTTTGCAGAAAGTGAGCAAAAATGTGTGTAAATCCGCCGTCGCCTCCTAAACTGAATGAACTGAAACAAAACAAAATATAAACAGTAAATGAAGTTGTCCCAAATAGTGTAATTTTGTTTCTTTAGTTTGTAATTTATTAGTTTATTTGCCACTTAAAAAAATTCTAAACATTCTATGATTTAAAAAAAAAAGTCTATTCTTCTTCTTCTCCTTCATCTTCTCGCCTTCAATGACAAATCGGGGGGGGTTCTGGCCCCGCCCCCTTGTGAGTGGCAGTGGCTGACACGCAGCTAGTGATGAGAACGCATGCAATGATAGCTAGTGGGATTTTTTGATTTGATACATCAAGGAAGAAAACTCCAGGGTTTGGTTCACTGTCAAAACTGTCACATTTTAATGCAAACTACTGCCTCTCTGGGTGGGAGATTTCACACTAGTTTCCTGCAGTTCCCCTGTCAATAAGTGTCTGCATTTGTGTGATGGACAGGCACTGGATTATGCATTTAAACATAGATATCCCCCCGGGGTATGCTTTGGATTTTAGAAATGTGGATCTCTAAATATGCATCATAAAACAAAATAACTTCCAGCACATCACCAAAAACAGGATGACGCACTTTGTCCTTAAACTGGTCAAATGTGGAGTCAAACCAATCCAGTGTGTGTGTGTGTGTGTGTGTAACGGTTAGTTCACCTCGATTAATGCCGCTCAGCCATTCACTCGCTGTCAGTGCAGGTTCTGTTCCTGCGGTCATGGGGTAGATGTCCTCCTGGTATGTATCCGACTGCAAACCAGAGAACACCACAACGTGGTCTCATTTCACTCGTTACGTTTGGAAAAAGTCTTAAAACAGTTTCTTGAGATTTCTTTGTCTTAAAGATTGGTTGATGAAAAACTAAAAAAAATGAGGCTTTCCATGCATCGCTTTAAGCGTGTGGGTTTTCCACCAGTTTGAGCTTTTCGATTAGTTCCAGCACCTTATTTAAGATAAATCTGCGTGTCACATATTCAAGATGTCGTCTCTCTGCATGCCTCAGCAAACTTTATGACGTTTTCTATTATTCATCAAAACAGCAACTACACGAACTACATCTTTACCTTGTTAGCTCTCACTTAAAGCTGGCTGGTTCACTCACTCTGTATTTCTGGAACGAATGATTACAATCTGACAAAAACTAGGTCATGGCCCTTTTGGTCCAAACAAATGTGTGCGGAAATCATTAACAACAAGAGAAGAGGATATAACTGCATCAATTCCTCCCCACCCTTCTCGGGACGATCATCGAAATGGGCTCGATCAAACCCTTCAGGGTGACCAGCTTGTAGAAGCGGAACACCTCGCAGGCGGCCACATCCAGCCCGTGCTTCGGCATCACACCTGCAGACAGGAACAGGCAGTGACACCACCGCCTGAAGACCAATCAACAACATGAGAGAAAACCCATCACCGGGGTTACCCACGAGCGACCTACCGAGGCCTTTCTGTGGGGCCGGGGACCGGAACTCCGTCAGGTATTGGAAGTACGGCTTCTCCGCGGTGATCTCAAAGTACCGGATGTTTCCGTCCCCCTGCGGAAACGTGTCCGTTATGCCACATGCATGAAGTTTCAAACCTCTCACAGTAGTTTCTTGTTTAAGGAGTGTGAGAAAAATGTGTTACTTTTGCAATCTGGAAAATATCGTGCCATCTGACGAGACATAAGGCATTGTGGGCCCGTTTTTTTTTTCCGGTAAAGCTCAGCACTAAAAATCGACAGCTGGCACAAACCAAATAGACACATTGAGACCGCACCTGGTACGATTGAGATGAATTCCAAACACGGCTTTGGACTGACCTTTCCTGCCAGGTACAACATGTGTGTGTCAGCATCGTAGAAGGGAAACAGCAGTCCTGAGAGGCCGTCTATGTCCTCCTCCACGATGGGCATGGACAAATCCTCCTGAGGGAAACAACAACACACACACACACACACACGCAGGGAGTTAAATACACACACACACACACACAAACACACACACATACAAATGGAGGTGTTGTCGGACCTGATCCCACAGAGCGATCTGCCGGGTGTTCCAGCGCGAGACCCCCGTGGTGATCAGTCGCTTCATGTTGCCCAGGAACACGACTCGGTTCACGCGGTGGTTCTTGCAGCTGGCTTCCTGGTGGAGGAGAGACACAAAGACGGAGCCTTTAATGTTCCACGCTTATAGATTACCACTATTGTGTTCAAAGGGGGCGTCGTATTGTCGTCAATATACAGAAAAATAATGTAAACAGCATTTCAAGATGAGACTCGATGGGCTCTGTAATGGCGGAGCCTTGAATAATCGAATGGCATGAATTGAGACTTCAGGAAGTCGGGCACAACGCTGACCCCGGGCCCCCCCCTGCCCCCCCTCGACCGCGCTGACCTGAAGGACGGCCCCGGAGCGCGGCTCGATGACGCGCAGCTTCTTGTCCTTGCAGCTGGTGGCCAGCAGGCTGCCGTCGGTGTTGAAGGACATGCTGAGGATGACGTCCGTGTGGCAGTCGATCATTTTCACCGGCTCTCCGATCTCCAGGTTCCAGATCAGGATCTGAAGGGAGGGATTGTTTGGTGAACGCAAATGGGATTGGACCAATGAGAGCCTAAATAGCCCAACTATGTTCTTTGGAAAGCTCTCATTTTGTTACACAGGCCTGTCGAGGAAAAGTCGACTCGATACACAAATCATTATTGAAGAATCCTTCTTCTAGTGTTTCTGTAGATCAAAATCTTCTATAAAATGAAAGAAAATGTCCTAAATTGCAACCAATCTGGTTGGGTTCTGCAGTCACGGTACCTTGTAGTCGTAGCCGGCGCTGAAGAGGATGCCGCTGGTGGTGGGGTGCCACTCGATCACACCCACCCGTCTGCTGTGGCCGTACAGCTCCAGCGCCGCCTCCGTCATGTTGCGCCTCGGCCCGCCCTCGGGGATCTCCCACACTCGCACCTGCCACCACGCGAGAAGCAATACGCCTTTATAGAAACAGGTATGAAACAGGGAGAAGCCCTTTCTTTCTTTCACACGGAATGCTTATCGTGAGCTGCAGTCTGCAGTCAGCTGCAGATCTCCATGATCACAAACATGTTGGACGGTTGGACGGTATCCACGCGGCCCGTTGCGTTGGGATTAGACGGGATTACGGCCGGTGGCTCCACGTTGGACCGGAGGAGACTGAGCTTCAACCCGGTGAAACCGCTCCACGGGACACAGTGCTCAACCACGACTGTCATCGTCTGTAAACACAACGGGAGGAAAGGGGGCCACTTACCGAGGTGTCCTCGGAGCAGGATGCTATGATGTTTTCAAAGAAGGGATTCCACTTGATGTCCAGTACGTTGCCTTGGTGACCACACACTTTTGGGCAGTGAGAATCCAGGCGACCGGACTGAAACGGAGCGACAGAAGTTTTTCTTATTTTGCATCTGCTGTACTTTTTCTGGTGAAGTATTTTATTAAAGATATCTGCAGTCATTGGGATCTAGACAGAGAGAGACACCGTGAATAAGAGCTTATGAAATAATGGTAATGGTAAATTAAATGAAGCCAATTCAACAAACGACAAACAAGGCATACAGGTATATAGGAAAGAAAATACATATGACTCTATTCATCCATTCAGACTAGTCTTTTCTTTCAACCCTGAAAGACCAACATAATTTAATACAAGATCAATCAGTGAGATGACTTGATAAAAAACACATCGCGGACCTGCTTATTGCACAAAACACATGTTTTGGACCCTCCGGTGTTTATTGCAATAACCCGTGTAGTCCACAGAGGGGCAGTGGCTCATAACACCTGACCACAGAAAGCTTTAATGTCGGTCATGTTGTCATGAATGTTTCATGTCAATTGAATCCACTGACCTCTTTTTTTCCCTTAGAGATTGGTTAAGGAGCATCGGGCCATGAAATCCCACGTGTCTTAATGAAGTGTCCTCGCTGGAGATTAACTCCAGATGCTTGATCAGGCCTCCCAAACGCTTCATGAATGATTTAATGTAACATGGAGCATAATCAAATGTTATTTGCTTTATCCCCAAAGAGACATTTTGGCATTTTTTCGTCAGCCAGTGTTTACCCAGACTTTGACCCACAGGTAGCGTCGGAGGCTCCTTCACACGTAAACAGGTGTACAAGACTTCTGGAAAGTAAGTTAAAAACAAGTCACAAATCTGACAGTGACGGGGCAATTTTACCCTGGCCTCAAATCATTAATAACATGCCATCATAAGGGAATCCTTATTAATGTGGAACTAATTACCTGCAAAGACACAAGGTCTGTAGGGAACTATGTATCTGACACGAAGAATAGAAATAAGGGAATATGAAGGCAAATAGTGGTTCATGGTTTTTTTCTGGATGACTGCTAGGAAAGTGACGTCTTTCTGCAAATACAGATGTGCAATAATCCACATCACTGAAGTTCTATGGTCTTCTTCTAACAGCAGCATTCTATGAGTCCTCTGGCTACACGATGCAATAATATGAGTTAAAGAACCAGCAGGTCGTTAGCAACCAACGACGATTCAATTATACAAGGTGAAGATTAGCGGTTGGGCCTCCTCTGTCCTGGTGTCCTCGTCATGTTTCTTTCTAATGAATTCGCCGCTCACTGGATAAAGAGCCTGCTGAGTCACGTTTATTGTGTTTATCGCGTGTGAAAAGGTCCAATGGCTGCTTTCATGCTGTGTGCAGCAGAAGCCTGGTCCGCAGTGCCGTCTTCGGGTCACTGTTTATAACTGTTTGCAATAGTAGTCAAATAAGATCCTTGTATATTGCCTTTTTATAAATGCTTTTCGAAACACGTCCATAACAAAATGACTCAACGCAGAGGCCTTAAACAGAGGCGTAAAATGTATTACATCGACGCCATCTGGTGAACCAAACAGAAAGCCAAACCAGCAGTTAAAATCACCTGCAGTGGTTTATTTACTGTCTTCACTGGCAGTGATGGATGATGACGGTGAAGTCTACATATTTCAATGTCTACCAGCGGCTCAAAATTCAAGATAAGCTCACATTTGAGGGGCTGGAAGACAAAATTCACTTGCTATTTTTTTTTACTGGGAAAAGGACTTAATTAACCATAGTTGTGTTGTATGTAAAACAGGCACCACGCCCACTGCTCTCTGCTTCTTTGTCTGAGGGGATGAAAAAGGTGTCTGTGACCTCGTGTGTGGATTTCTAGACTGCTGTGTGTGTGTGTGTGTGTGTGCCAGGTGGGGCCAGCGGTAGTCTTTCCACTTGCTAGTGTGATTTTTGGGGGGGGGAGGGGGGGAAAGGGGGAAAGGGGGGGGGGGCAGCCATATGGTCGTATGTGAGGCGTTCTCACACCTTGCTGTCACCCGAACCCTCCACAGATGAGCTCTTGTTTCTTTGCTTTGTGTGAAGACGCCTGAATTCTCCCGCAGTGCTGTTCACCCTTGATTTGTCATTTTCGCAACACAGAGGATGCCAAATGTACTCCAAAGGCTAGACCGCTTTTGATTTTGATTAAAGTAAATAAAGTAAACCATTTAAGTGCGTTGTATCATATGCTTTTACACTTCATGGATAATCTTTATTTCGCGTTTAAAGATTTTTCTTGGGGCTTTTTTTCCATCTCTTTAATGTTGAAAGTCAGCAAAAGCGCCGCAGGTCGGATTTAAAGCCCCTATGTACATAAATTATTTGTTTTTTTCCCAAAAATATCTGGACATCTAAACTTCTCTATACGCGATTATTTTCAGCGTATAAACAATAACGCAGATTCGTTCTTTTGTTGTTTTGGCAGCAGCCATCATCCACATCTGAGCTGCTGGATGAGGAATGCTTCTTGTCAACTCAGCAGAAAACCAGAGCCAATGCTAAAGTGCGATACTTTGATGGGGAGTAAAACCATGACGTCTTTATGGCCTGCTCAATAGAAATAACAGCATTATCCCCTTAAAAGGACCCCTAGTGGTCACATGTGTGAATGCAGCCAAAATAAACCTTCCTTTCTATCCCTGCAAGCGCAACAAATCAACAAGATGCAAGCATGACTTTAATCATATGATAGCCGACAGCTCAAAACAAAAACAATTTTAAAAAGCCCCATCTGCGGTACAAGCAGTGTTGGAGGACAAAAATGAAAACCCACCGTTGCTTCATTGAAACCTTGTTATAATATAAAACCATGCGGTTCACAGATTGCTGATGTGACACTTCTGAAGCAAAGTGCCGCAGGGTAAGCGTACGTTTGTAGGCTAACATACCGAAACTATTCTATACTCTTCATATCAAACTCAATACCAACACAACTTCAAATGTGAGCAAACCCATTTCCCATTAAATACCGTTCTTGGGAATATTACTCTCCAGCAAAGTGTTAGAAGATGAATCACTCCACTGTCTGCATATTACCTCTTAAATGTGTCACAGCGAGGCTTTTTCTTCCACGCGTACATCTGCACTACTGTTGTGTAATGAATAATCCAGCAAAGGCAGCCCAGCAGACACGTGAATTAAAAAGAGATTTATTCCCTTTTCCTAATACGAAAAAACTCTTTCACACTTTCAATTTCAACAGTGTCCTCGTGTCTCGTTTATGGGAAACTTTGGTTTTGAATTCTGGCTTTAGATTTTTGAGGCTGGCTTGCAGGGACGGTCTGTGGTGGTGTCACGGTTTGGCCTCGCTTCCTGTTTTAGTTTGAAGTTTCATGTCTCTTGTAGTCCTGGGTTAACTTCACTTCCTGCCTTGTCTTGTGATTGCGTGATTGTCTCCACCTGTGTCCAATCACCTGCACCTCCCTTGTGTATTTAAGCCCTGTGTGCCTGTTGTCCTTTGTCGCGTCATTGTCTATATGTCCCTCGTTGTTGGAGCACGTTATTGGTTTGAAAATAAAGAGCACTTTGGATGGAAGAAACTCTGCGCCTGAGTCCTCACTGCAGCATGCCCCAGCCGGAGTGTGACAGGTGTATTTGTGTGAAAACAGTTTTTAAACTTGAAACTTAACTGCGGTGTCGGCGTGGCCGAAATAACATCCATCTAAACCTAAAACAAACATTCAGTACAAAAAACACCTAAAACCCCCCCCCCCGAAACGCGATGAACACTTTGAATCCAAGAATAAGTGAGCATCTGAACCCCACGAGGATGAACGGGGCCCCCCCCGGTCGCCACGGCGACACACAGCAAGTCAGCAGTGCGGCAGCGCCCGTTACCTGGGATACGGGTACGACAATGAACGAGCCCCCGCCGGCGCTCTCGGTGACGACTGCCAGGAATTTGGAGTTGACGGCGCAGAAGTGGTTGTCGTGGACGTTCTTGGTGATGGGGAAGCCGTCGAAGCAGTGCTCCCGGTTGCCCACTTTGCCGTAGACATTTCGAAACTTGGAGCTTCGGTAGGTCGGGCGCCATGACATCTGAGGAGAAGAACACAAACACAGAAATGGGTTGTTTGTTATTTTTTTACAGAAGGTCCAGGTGGATCACTGTTTTTTTCCCACTGGTCCACAGTTCCTCCGGTGCCACCGATAAGACGACGTAAGCGCCCCCGTTGACCTTTGACCCGAGGCGAGGGTTGTTTTTGCATCTCAAAACAAGAAGGCCAAATTCTGTTCCCTACGGTGGCCGAGAAGGTTCAGACAAATACAAAAGCAACAACACAACCGCAAATGCCACAACGCAACACGAACGCCACAACACAAAATACAAAAGGCACATCACAACCGCAAATGCCACAACACAACACGAACGCCGCAACGCAACACGAAAGCGAAAACGGAAGTAGCTGCCCACGGGAGCGAGCGTATTTTGGAGGAACGGAGCTGGAGGATGCCAGATCGTTTAAGAAGTAAGTGAAACATGATTCCTTGCGGCTACAGTTAAAGTAAGGAATCATGTTTCACTTACTTCTTAAACGATCTGGCATCCTCCAGCTCCGTTGTTACGTGCCGACTGGTTTTTGAACCTACTGGTTTGGCTACGCGTGCGTGTTTGTTTTGCCCCGACAGCGGCAGATGTTGTCTGCCTCGGTCACCTGATCCGTCACACATTCGCAAACATATTTCTGAAAATGTTCAAAATGCATCCCATATCCAATGCAGCGATTATGATTGTATAAGTGAGCACTACATCACTGCCACGTATAAAGAAATAAATAAAAGAACATACGTTTATTAAAAGATCGCCACAACCTGGATTCGAACCCGCAGTCGAGCAAAATAGCAAAACTTTATAAGACAGCGACGCTACGCCGTCGGCCAACCGAGCTGTCAAATGCTGCTGCTGATTTCACTACTTATCATGAAATTGCAAATCGTCAGTGGCAAGAACATCTTTTGGTTCAGGGTGAGCCAAGACAACTGGTTTTTGGTGGCGTAGCGTGAAATACATAGTTCTGTCAGGTTTTCTAGCACATTGCCCAAGTAGGATTACTCTCTTAATAACATCTAAACGCGTAGCCAAACCAGTAGGTTCAAAAACCAGTAGGCACGTAACAACGGAGCTGGAGGATGCCAGATCGTTTAAGAAGTAAGTGAAACATGATTCCTTACTTTGACTGTAGCCGCAAGGAATCATGTTTCACTTACTTCTTAAACGATCTGGCATCCTCCAGCTCCGTTCCTCCAAAATACGCTCGCTCCCGTGGGCAGCTACTTCCGTTTTCGCTTTCGTGTTGCGTTGCGGCGTTTGTGTTGTGTTGTGGCATTTGCGGTTGTGATGTGGCTTTTGTATTTTCGTGTTGCGGCGTTCGTGTTGTGTTGTGGCATTTGCGGTTGTGATGTGCCTTTTGTATTTTGTGTTGTGGCGTTCGTGTTGCGTTGTGGCATTTGCGGTTGTGTTGTTGCTTTTGTAATTGTCTGAACCTTCTCGGCCACCGTAGTTCCCAAATTCAGGACAGTTTGAGTTAAGACGCGGATTTTCGGTATCGTTTAAATCACGTGACATGAAGCGGGTTTTACTGTATCTGCATTGACAACCGACCAAAATATAGAAACATCAACAAATAGGATATTGCCAACAATACAACTGCCCAAAATTAAAATGTTCTTCTCTTTTAAAACATTTTCGACATACAGTTTTTTTTCACTGAGTAAAGTATAACATAACATTTGCGATCCAGCTTTTGAACATTGAATTCATTGTGGTTTAAGCTGCAGGTTTCCTTCAGATGACAAACCTGCTCTTGTACTTTTCAGTGTGTCCAGTGCAACAGAAGACAAGACCATTCATTTCTAAATCTCTATCTTTTAAAATATCGGTTGAAAAATGATGATAATACACACAGAATGAATGATGTCAAATTCCCTCCAGCAGCAGACCCACCGCTGCAGGGAGAGGCAGACATGATGACTGTCACTCATACACAGCTGCGGGACATCGTCTGTATTGAACCTGCGTGCTACGCTTTCAAAGGGCGAGAACGGGGTGAAAAGTGTGTTGACACCATTTAATGTTCCCTCGCAGCCTGTGAGTAATGTGTCAAGGAGGAAAAGCTTGATTCGACATAGAAAAACACTGCTGCGAAGACCGAAAACGACCGTTTCTAGTATGTTACAACAGAAAAATCAGAGAAGTGGTCACGTTTGACTCAAGACGCTTCATCTGTTTCGCCACATGGACTCAAAGGTCCCCCAGCCACAGGAAGTGGACGTCAAACGGCCTTTTTGTCCCATGGGGACTGAAGTTGGTGTTATTTCTCATTTCTAACGGATCTGCTGGTAATCTGAAAAAATCCTCTGAAACTGGATCTGTGCGCGAGAGCAGATTCAGCAGTTGTTGGACTCTATTCGCTTCAAAACAGTGTCTGGAAGGGCAGGATTTATGATTCCTGTCAGATCAGTAGCAGCAGGGCCGGATGACATCAGACGATCCTCTATTCAGCATTGTTCTTGCGATGTGGAGGGGAACCGGTGGGAGGGGCTTACGCATGCAAATGGAAACATCCTCAGACCATGCGCCTGCCATCGTCTCTCGCCGTCCCTCGGCGACCTATCGGAACAGACTTCAGCGGTCTGCACCGGCTGTTTGTCCCCACTATAAACTTTACAAACTTGCCGAAAGGCAAAGGATGAGCCACGTGAATGAAGTACGGGAAATATGTGCATTGGTAATGCAGATGTTTCTGTTTTCTTGTGGTTTATTTATCCTAAGAAACAAACAGAGAAGCCCTGGCACCTCCTGCCTCTCCTTAAAAAAAAGGATCGAGGGTCCCAGGTGCATGCTGGTCCCCTACCTGCATACCTAAACAGACCTGAGGGGCCTGGAGTGCATAAAGCAGTTTAGATTAACCTCCGTACACTCGTATGTGAAGGAAACATTCTGCTTAACAATTGCTCTGGTTTTTGATAGCTTAATTATTTACTTTAACTTTGAAGGTAAGACCTTTACTTTAGGTGTCATTTAACTGTCGCTTTCGTCCAAAGCGACTTACATTGCTTTAAAAGCCGTGCGTTACATTTTGCCTGGGGAGCAATTAGGGGTTTAGGCGTCTTGCTCAGAGACACTTCAACGGGGTACATGGAGCAGCCGGGATTCAAACCACCAACCTTTGCGGTTCCCAGCGCACCACGCTACTCCACGCGCCACCGTCTATTACTTGTAATGGAGTATCTATTGCTACTATTGCTAATGCTACTTTTAGTAAAGCAAAGGACCTGAGTACTTCTACCAAGCGCAAATGTGGGGATATTATTGATCTCTTTGTTTAATATCCTGCTATATAACATACAAAACAGGCAATGTGAAAACAAGTGGATAACGGCTGGTTGTACGCCGGCGTGATTCCACAAACATCTCCCAGTCCGACCCGGATCGACAGCTCCGAAGCCACGTCTGTGTGAGCAGCATAAAAGCAGCTTGTTAAAGAATTAATGGAGAACAGAAGAGCAGCAGAAAGTGGCCTGAGGGACGGTTAGAGGAGAGGGGGAGAGGAGACTCATTCATTGGTCACCAGGGGTGTTGCACAGAGGGGACATCTGTGTGCGTCCGTGTCTTTCTTACCTCACGAGGGTTTGCAGCAATAGGAGGACACACACGCACACACCACGCGCACGTGCACACAAACACAGCAAGTGACTCTGCATCCATCGATGTAGAACAGCAGTCAACATTCCTCCTTTGCATGACAGGCTTGTTTTGTTTGTTGCATCTTTTGACCATCGAAAAAGTTGCATGGCAAATAAAGAAAGGAATTCATATCCAATGTACACATCTGAACGGCACGCCGGTGTCCTCGCAAAGGACCCTGAAGACGTCCCCTTACCTTACCAGCGTCCATGCAGTGACACTAAAGTCCTCAAAGTCCAAACATCCACCCTCCGCCAAGACGCTCCACTCTGCCCTCCTTCCCCTTCAGATCCAAGCAGGCAGCCTGTGTCTGCTCTACCTCCTTCTCCCTCATGTCTGTTCTCCCCCCCCCTCCTCCCCTCTAAACTCTCTCTTCTCCTCCTACTGGCACTGAGAGCTGGAGGGCCCCCCTCACCCCCCTCCTCCTCCCCCCCTTTCCTCCTCTCACCCTTCCCTCCCATCCTGCCACTCAGCCGGCCCTCTCTGTCTCTGCCACAGTTCGTGCTCATGCTAGTAGCCATTGGTCCTCTTCCCTCTCCCACACACGCTGCTGGATCGGTATCTCAAGGCCCTTCTCGGCTGATTCTCAGCATCACAACCGGGTTTTCACCCCCCCGCGTCCTTCCTCCTTGCATACTCTTATCGCTACTGTAATATTTCACTCCACAGGTATGAGGGCTCCCTGAGGGTCTGCAGCCGTTGACCTTGTTGGCAACTCCACCAGTGCCGAAGATTGTAACATTTTCAGATAAAGCACAAAGAAATATAAAAATGTAAAACTTTTAACATTCATTGAGAAGGAATGTAGAAGACATTTTCCAAAGGAGTGGAAGAATCTACAGTGGCCTCAAAGCTAAAATGAAATGCCACCTCTTTTGTATTCTTTATTTCAGACATAAATCGTTTGTAAAGTTGAAGCAGGACCAACGATGTCAAATAATTCACGGGTTTATGTGGAGTGAACGAATGTCCTTTTAGTCTTCACATGAACGTATTTTAGTGATAAAGCCTGTATCAGCAGTTTTCATTGTTAGGACAATACATTGGAGCCTTTTACTGATTCAGATTTAAATAATCAATAAAATCTTTGACCCACATTTCCACATATTTTTTGTTCCTATTTAAATGGATGAAGATTAGGAACAAATAATTGCATTTCTATCTACATAATGATACTTCAAAATGCTGATTAAAACGTGTTGTTTGAGAAAATGTGTAATATTAGAGAAGCAATAAATCCTAAAAATGAATTTTGCACCCGGTTCAAATGGGGATAATTGTGCCAACGAGGAACTGAAAAGCCGAGGTGTCGTTTTCTCTTTCACCACCATCATTTTCTGAAACGACCCCCCCGGGTCGGATCGATGCAGAGAAGCAGGTGTTGCAGTGAAAATTGCGTCCCCTGATGTTTGCCTGTGCGTTTGAAATGTAGGCGCAGCGCTGCAGGTCCAATGTGAAGCTGCTTTTTCCTCGGCCTCTTGGCCTCGGTGTGCTGGTCTCTCCCTGCGTGTCTTTTTCATGTGTTGTGCACGTGTGCATGTGTGTCCGTTGCGGTGTCTGTGTCCATGTCCGAGCATGTGTTGTCAGTTTGCAGCAGTATAACATTCATGCATTCACTGTGGTGTTCGAAGCTTCAAGGCAGACCACTCCAGAGACCAGAGTGTGTGTTTATCATATTTCTTTGTTTTGTTTCCCGCTTCAAGACATGGCGGCTGCTCTGTGTACGCTCACTTTCTTCTCTTTACGGTACCCGAAAAGCAGCAAAAGTGATGTGCCTCAGTTAAAAAACAGGAACGTATGACGTAAGATGTAAAACAAACCACAAACAAAATGGATATCATCACTCAGCTGCAGTCCGACATCCTCTCCCTTCTGGAACTAAACAGAGTAAATGGCAGCTTACTGACTCATTATGAACCATAAAACCCATTCCTCCCACATCAATGGGTTTAACTATTCCAATCAAGATTTTCTTCACTGTTGGTGCCAAACGAGGAAGTCGGGCCCTCCGAGTCATTCAATAGGTACAAAAGGGAAACACGCCGAGCGACTGCACGTCTCTTCACTCAGACTCCCGTTCTGTCTTTTCCTCCCGTCGCTTGGCAGCGACCCTCTCCAGTCATTTATGATGAGCTCCCGATCTCTGCGAGGCGTAACAAAAAAAAAAAACACACACACACACAAAAAGCGAGATATCCTATTGGTCCCTTCGAACCAAATGTTCTCCCGGCGTGAAGTCGGATCTCACACAGGAAGTGTCACAGCTTGGCTGAAGGCGTTGGAATATTTTCTACGCTACTGTGGCATTGACCGGTGGGACAAATGTGTGCACAGAATGTTTTAGTGAGCGCTATCAGAGTAAAGTGCTTGCAATCTGCAGCCGGGCTCTCGTGCCGTACGTACAAACCCTCCATGCAGTACATAGACAGGATTATTCTTCTTCAGACTGCACCTTGACTAACATATTGAAGCACTTAAATTGTACTCTTATCTAAAACAAGTTGTAAATCAGCTTATTTGATGAAATTGCACTTTCTTGTTCTTCTGAGTGTGGATCCTTATGGTTGAAATGCACTTATTGTAAGTCGCTTCTAAGCATCTAAATTGCATGTAATGTAAATCTTTGAGCCTTAGAGCCATTCATCCTTTATATTTATATATATATACATTTATATCTATAGTGTCTTGCCTTTGTTAGCTATTGACTAAAGAGAGAAATTGGGCAGTCCATAGCATATCTCCCCTTGTGAAATATCTTGTGTATTTTAATATGATTACGCTGATGTTTCTTGGGAAATTTGGTGAATGTTACTCTGTTGGTCTTTTTTAAAACCAGAGCAGATTTTCTCTCTAATCGCCAGATGTCGGATGCTGAATTGTCAAAGAATATGGGAAAATAAATCACAGGAATAAACATGCATTTACCGGAGAGAAAGAGTTCAAAGAATCGCTGAATGAGGGATCGAAGCCTGTGGAGCGGAGGGTTGGCACGATGTGACGTCATGACCGTCTTTCTCCATAAACAATGCTTTCAACAGACCAGGTTCAGCTCTACAGCTGGAAACATCAATAGGGACTCGATGCCAGAGAAAGTTAGCACCTCGTGCACTCTTAAATGTTTCCATGAAGCCCACTTAGAGAGCAAGTCTTACTCCATGTACTCAATCAGCTGAAACTGCATTCTGCATTCTGCCTTATGCCGATGCAGACGGCCATGCATGCATCGTTTGTCCACAGCATCAGGCACACACGCACACATAAGTGCACGCGAAGCTCAGCCCGCCCTGCCGGCAATAGCAGCTGTGAGCAAGTGGCAAAAGGTGCAGAATAGATTTAACACACCTGCTCCAAAGTGAATCAGTCCATGTGGACTGTTGCAGGATTTACCAGATGGCCAGTTCAGGAATGTTGGAAAGGTAATCCTTTATTTGAGCCTGCGCTCGTTTCAATTAGCTGAAGAGAGAGGTCACATGACCTCGTGGAACTCATTCATTCACCAAATGTGCCATTGCTGTCATTTCTGGAGTTTTTCAAACAAACTATAAACCGTAACAGGTTAAAGTGAACCGTCAGGTCTGATGAAAGGGAAACATTTTCCTTCTTAAGCTTCAACCAACAACAGGTTCATGTACTCAATCTGCAAGTGGGACAGGGGGTGCACATGTGCAAAACTACTGGATACGCCTTTAAATCTTTAAATTGGACCTCTACCAAAATTATGTCACAGCAGGTGCAACTGCATTACAGTCTGCTTTGCAGGGCATTTTGCAGCTATCAGTGGATGAAGCCTCACATTATTTGTGCCATTGCATCTTCTGGTGTGCATTCAAGTCATTTAACAGGTCTTTGTTTAGCAATTCAAATAATGATGATTCCAAAACGTTGAAGAAATATATCATACAACCTAAAACCCCGACCATTTCTAATTTACGAATTGTTTAAATAAAAATGATTGTACTGAAAGGCGTTAATTTAGCAGCAAACAAACCTTTCCTTTGGCTGTAGACTGCCTCGGTATGCTGTATGATGTGTATGTGAAGATGTGCACTGCAGAGAAAGAGCAGGAGGGAGCAGGGAATGTTGTTGCAGCTGTAATATAGTCACAACATGCTCAAAAAGTGGCCGAAATGTCACAAGTAGTACGTTTAACCGTAGTATGAAGTTACACAACCATAAAACTCGTTGAATCCTTCTTTGTTAAGATAAAAAACTAAAAAGCGTCACTTCAATAGTACTACCACCTTTGGGCCACAGACGCCTAGTGGGGGAAAAAAAGGAGAGAAAAAAGCCAGTGCTTTTTGAGTTTAAGTGTGCGTTCACAAGGCTATTACTGTGATAATGACAGGAGATGCAGGAGCTCATGCTAATGGAAGCTCTCAGGCCTTTTGCCAGCGCCATTAAGCAGCAGCAATGGTGCATTGAGCAAACCAAGGACAGGAAACCCAGCTGAAGGGCACTCATCAGAGCACAAGATTGAAGGAGTGGGCGTCCTGGAATCCATCCCTCCATCGTACGAGGCGTCAAAGGACGTTTATGACAGCAGCATTATAATCCAGCTAATGTAATTATTATGGATATATACAGTACTGTGTTATTTCCTAGACATCTATATATGCACACACAGTTGTTTTTTTCTTCATGCTCTCCAACAAATACAATATTTCACAAACAAACACACGCAGACTTATTTATTTCAAATTTCACTTAAAAGATCATTTGTGGGAAACCAGCAGACAGGTCTAAATTAATAATCTCCAAAGTGCTTGCCTTCCCTTCTCCCCCAGGAGCCACGTGCTTTCTGGAGCATGATGATGGGAGCGGGGTCTCGTACCCCAAATAACAGAGGAGGGGGTTGTAGACTCAAGGTGAAGTAAGAGTCCAGAGGAAACAAAGACACAAAAGAGGACGTGTGAGGCACAGTTACGAAAGACAAACAGAGATAAGGTGAGGCAAACGTTGCCTTGAAGAGAGAATAAAAGATGTGATGAGGTGAGACAAGAAAAGAGATGAAGTAAAGGCAGGGAGAGACCAACAAAGAATGATGAAATATTGAACGAAACAAAGGAGAAAGGCAGACGCAGAGGAGGAGGAGATTAAGTCCCCTCTGTCTGACCACCTGCCTGCCCCTGAACACACACACCTCTGAGCCAATGGAAACGGCCTGGGGATACATTTATTGATATTTCAGCAACTGAACCATTTGAAAATGCAGAAAATCACTCTCAAGAAGCATTTAGGCTTCATCTTTATTTTACTTGTCTTCATCCTGAGAGTGAAAGGGTGTTTATTTATACTCCCCGTAAATGCAGTTCATTGTTTTATATAAAAATGTAGTAGGAAAAAATAATTATAATTGTTGCAATTGTGCTTGAGGAGAAAGCTTTCACTCTTTTTGAGAATTCAAGTTTATTTTAAGGCTTTCAACATAAATGCGTTAATCTATGCGATTTATGTGGCCGAGATTAATGCGACAAAATATTTCAACGTGGTTAACTTTGTTCACTTCCGGTTTACGAACGGACGTAAACCGGAAGTTGACCACGGAAACGAAACGTCCGCTAGCTGCAGTCTGTTAACGTTACATCGGAGAAAGCGAGAGTGTAGCTCAAGATGGAGAGACCTTTTAGCATTGGAACAAGCAGAGGGGCGGTATACAGCGGAGAACTGTGCAGAGGAATGTGTCACGACAGAAGGGGGGTGAGTGGCAAAGGGACCATTTAAAGCACCCCAATGCTAAGCTAGCTGCTAGGCTAAGCTAGCTGGAAAGAGTTGCTAGTTGGTCCACCCGGTGGAATTCTGCCTCCAAGAAGATCAAATGTATGTAGTTTTGTGTTTAAAATAAGAGTGAAAATTAAAAAACAGGGTTTAAAATGCACGTTTTTAGAAGAAAAACAAACATTTATTAAAAACAACATTGTTTTAATTGCCAATAATGCCATCAAAAGATTAATGAATTTCAAAATGTGTGATTAGTTAATTAAAAAAAAAATCTATTCACAGGCCTAGTTTACTTATGTCATAGTAAACAACATATGTATACAGTATATATATATATATATATATACACATATATATATTAATCCCCTCTGGCATCGTTTCAAATTGAGAAAGCCGAGCGGTACTGAGCCAAAGAAGCAAAGAGCACTTCCATGAGACTATTGGAACCAATCATTGATCCTTTCTGTGTAGCGATCCGTCTTTCAGTCATTTATGATTTCAGATGTTAAGAAATGACGCTCCAAAACCTCAAGCTGACTGCTGAGGGAGCGGGTTGACTGGCATCGTAATGGCCGTAATACAAACTGCGGCTGTGTCCAGACCTTTTCTGACCGAACATTACTGGGCATTGCCTTGAAAGGAAAGCGCCCATTGGGGAGCTCCCTCGAGCACTTAATACCTTCAAGGGCTTTTTCACTGTTTGCATACGCGCTGCAAATGAGGATGCTGAAGTTACTCGCTGCTCTCCGCGCGGGAGACGTGTTTAGTCTGCTACGTTTTTTGTTGTTGTTTGTTTCACAATGAAAGATTAAGGACACTGTCACAAGCTGCATTCATATCCAGACCCGGTACCAATGTGATTTCTGTTCGATCAGCTACTGTTAGCTCCCTGATGTCTTTAGCCCGGTGGCGACGTGGTCATGAACGAGTTAACTAGTCCGTTTCATTTGGATATGTTTGTGTTTGTATTATCTGTTGCTTTCACAGCTGTTTGTTTGTCATTAAATTGTTGTGGCCAGTGCTGAGGTGGCTCGGATGTTTGACCAATCCTTAAACAGATGCGTCACTCGTGGATCCGCTTGTTCTCACACCAAAATGAGAGCTAGACAGGTCCCTCAAAACAGCATTTAAAGAACAGGAGTGTCCTGGATATCGCCAGGTAGTCATCTCTAACGGGTGTTTCGGACAGCTGAGTCACGTGACTAAGTATTGATTAACTGAAGGGCGGACGTTGCAGATGCCGGATACCAGCAGCGGAAGGACATTATGGAGCTATTTGTCTGCTAGAGTTACCCAGAGCGATGAGATGACAAATAGTGTCCTTGCACAGGAACCTTATACACGTCACTATCAAGAGAGCCCCTGCTCAGATCAATTTACCATTTGGAAGAGGTGAGCTGTGGTTTGTTGATGTCGGAGGAGAAACTCAGTAGCCAAAGAGGGCAGGAATATAAAAGCAGTAAAGTTACCGCTCTGTGATACGAATTTCGTATAAATCAAACAAAAGTTATGAAGACAATTATAAAGTACCTTTTTAAATGATATACTGAACAGGTCATAACAAGAGAAAGCTTCTCCCTGATGTTGAAATGGGCCAATTGGCCCACAGGATTTTTCTCCTTCTGTTGCTTCTTCAACACAAACGAATGATGTCACGTGTCACAGTTTGTCATCATAGGCAGGATAAAAATGATGGCAAATCTCTGAACTGAACGTTGGCACCTTTGCCAGTATTCAAGTGGGAGCAGGGAAAATCCAGATGTTACTGTTTATCCATGCAGCAGTTGAGACGAACGACCTCTGAAGGTGTTCTCTACATTTTTCTGTAGTTAAACAGCCATTACTGTATAGATTAAGCGGGTGTGGATCATGTGTGAAGATCGCACACATGTTTACTGTTTATTGAGATAGTGCTTTTTAAAACCACCATATGCACTATTGCACATCTGGGATCATTTCTCCAGTCTGTCTTCTATATTTCCCAGCTTTCTATTTCAATCAAGAAAAAACAGAAAAAAGGGCAAACCTACTCTTCAGAATATGCCCACACACTAACACACAGAGAAGGGAGATAACAAAGAAGTCGGGAACAGCAATCGCCTCTGCACACATGTGTGAGCTTGTTAAGCAACATTTAAAATGACAGTATTCCCATATGTGGGCGAAGGTTAATGTGTTGTGAGTTTGACCTATTTCAAAAGAGCCACTCAGTCGATGAGCTCACCCCGAGAAATTTAACAACAGGTCTGCAGTACTGATGCCGCTGTCTTTCTACATCCCCATGCGTCCATATGCTTATTATATTTTGTTCCATTTATTGGAACGCTTATATAAGAGCACGCCTCTCACATGGCAGGAGAGCGTTGGTTTGGCTAGCAATATGTTGGATATCCATCAATGGTCATCCATGCAAATCATTCCAGTCTGTTGCATTGATCTGTTTATTGCCAGGCTGTCAATTGGCCTTCTGCAGTACTGTAGACCTATGTGACCCAGTTAAAAAAAAGAAGCTGTAATACACAAGACCTCATTTCACTATCCTCTACGGGGACTAATATTTAATTTGGGCCGTTATTCCAGAAGGGATTTTTTTATTGGCACCATGTACTCCCTACTGGCTTTGCTCACTTCCACAGTAATACTTTAGCTTACGGGTTAATCGTTACCACTCTTCCTTTCTGTGGATCTCATTTTTTGTGTGTGTTACGGGTTCAGTCGGAATCAGCGGAAATCCTCTAAACCGGATCAGTGATGTTGCAAGTCAGAGTGCGCAGTTATGAGACATATTTAAAGGTGATCTGTACGACGAGGTTGATCGAAATAATAATGCTCTGTACATTTTCAAACCAGTGAGTTTTCCTCTGATACGGGTGTGAACTGGGTCTTAAAGGTAACTCCGTAAACTCTCAGTGAGACCAACAAAAATAACAACTGTTTGTATGTGAGGAACAAAAAAATATAGTTTAATGGTGCTATTGTACTGGCCATTAGGTAAGTTTAAGACAAAATATAGAACCCATATCTTTCCACAAACCCTCGTTAAAAATAAATGAACTTGGCACATCCGCATCGAGGCAGCAAACCCTCTCATTTGCAGTCACCACCCACGGAGAAGAAGCAAGGGCCTGAAATGCAGACACGGCTGACTCTCAGCTGCTGAATCTGTCCACTAAACAAAAAAACACACTGAGAAATGCATTTGGTAGGTCTACATGAAGGCAATGGGATTTGTTGTCTTCCAAACACAAAATAAACACAACATTTCTAAAGGTCTTGCATTCAGACAGACAGCCACAACCATGTTGACAGCCGTGTAGAATCACTCCCCTTCACTCTTTTTGTGAAAAGCCATAATTCCACATGTAGCAGAGGATACAGTTCATGTTTGAAAATGAACATTTTGTGAAGGCCCTTTGTTTCTCATCAGACGGACAGGCATACCCACAGCGTTACCATAGTGACGGAAATGAAAATCCACACATTAAGAACAGATTGTCCAAAAATAAGAACGGGCACGAAACTCTGATGGAAGAATGGGACTACCGCTCTGTGATGCGAATTTCATCTACGCAAAAGTTATGAAGACAATTCTAAAGTACCTTTTTAAATGATATACTGAACAAATCAGCATGTATAATGCATTATGTTTTATATCCAGCTTGAAGGTGGGTGTAGAACGTTAAAGAAATGACCCCTGTGATCAACACAACCTTTCTTCTTCTCCTGCCATCTCACCAGAGCTGTTCTTTTGGCCCAGAAGACACCCTAACCAACGAAACCAACCAACAGTCCACTAGGAGCAAGAAGAGCCCTCAACCGGAACAACTACCTGGTACTGCACACTGCCAACACACAAAGGACAACTAAAGGAAAACCCCGGAGGACCGCTCAACTAATCCCAGGTTTCGGCAGCAACAAAAAGCTTTTCTGTGTGCACCACCTGGCGTCTGATCCCTCCAAACGTCAACTGATCTCAGACAAGCCCGATGTCAAGGCCAATGTCCTTTTAATTAGACCACCGAGGCACCAGGCTTTATCCGTCGCTCTGTGCGGATACTTTCACCGCGCACTGCACCCTTCATTAGAGGCGTTCTAACAGATCGTAGAACAGATTGTAGAATTCTTATGAGAAAAATGTTACATTGTTACAATACAAAAAGGAGAGGGACATGTAGTGGAACAGAAAGCACACAAGGAAACGGAATACAGTTTGGTGCTGCAGAGAGACTGATGTCTATATTTGCAGTGCTATCAGTGCCCATAAGCGAAATACAGAGCTGAATGTGACCCTGATGAACCGTGTGTGTGTGTGTGTGTGTGTGTGTGTGTGTGTGTGTGTGTGTGTGTGTGTGTGTGTGTGTGTGTGTGTGTGTGTGTGTGTGTGTGTGAGATACAGACAGAGAGTGTGGGTGGTAGCATCATCTTCATCGAAGTGCCGTGACTCGCAGCCACAGTCGTTGCTCTCTTATGTGCACTCGGCTCTCGACTGTCTCAGTCAGTGCAGAGTACAGTCCCACCGACGGTGTAATACGCAAAAGATAAATTCATAGTACGAATGTTCAAATGCGATACGTCCCATGTTTGGAACTGGTTACTTTTAACAGCAAGCGGTGTCCACAACACTTCATTGAGCCTCCGAGCAGGCAGCTTCTGTTTGGCTGAGCGGACGGACCACCCTGGTTCTCACTGCGGCGGCTCTGCAATGGACTGCAGAGGTGACCTGCAATGACCACTGCAGCCTCACCAGCGCATTCGTCGGCACGCTCATAACAAATTACCGAGTGCACTCTCAGGGTCTCTGTTTACCAAAATTAACATTTAAAACAACAAACAAGGAGGGAAGGAGGAACACCTTTTATATATATATATTACTGCCTTGGCCGTGGGCCGACAAACAGGAAGCACATCCTATGTCTTGATTGTGCAGAGTACAAACACACACACACACACTCTGCTGGTGGACATCACATATACTTGCATTATTTCTCTGCAGACTGAGCTTAAACCTAAGGCTTACTTTACTTTAACATTAAACCAAGTCTTTCTCTTAAAATGTAATGATTTACTTTTGTCCCCAAAAGTGAGGCAAGTGCCCAGATTCATGTCCCCACAACGTGTGTAATATACACACACACATTCCTCAGGATGTGTACCTAATCTCAGCTGGAAAGGGGATGCTGGTAATGGTCACCCTGCTCTGGATCTTTATTTCCGCTGGAGGATATTCATAAATAATTTCACATTGTTGCCTCCTCCTTCACTGCAGCAACCTCCCAAAAGGAGCATCCAAAAATGAACATTTGTATCCAACAAAAGCTACAACAAAGTATCCCCCTGTGCTGCTTTGGTGAGAAAGCCCCCCCCCCCCCCCCCCCCCCACACACACACACACACACGTTGAGAAGGGAAGCACGCTGACAGGCAATGAGCTCATGGGATCTGAATGTCTTCCTGCGGTGAATGCTTCTCTGTGGCTTTCTCACAACTTTCCTCACTTTTATCTGCCCCCCCCCCCCCCATCCTCCCTCATCCTCCTCACACACACACAACCGTGTTAATTATCTCATCCGCTTCATTTAAAGTGAATATATGATACCACGAAGCTCAATTCCGGATTTAGAAGTCTTAATCCGCTAAACTGCTGTGTATTTCGCCCGCCTTCGTGAACAGCAGGTTTTGGGTTGCCAGGTCTGGCGACTTAGCTCTCAGTTTAGTGTGTGTGTCTGTGCGTCGGTGAGTGCGAGAGAGCACGCGGGTAAACAGTAAGCTCGACAAATGGCCGGTGGTCTAAATCAGAGTCACTTAAGATTTATGGTGGGCGAGGTGCCCGACTAAAGAATTGAAGACAGCTTGAACTTGGACACGCTCGGGTTGGCGTGCGTAAATGGGCACGGCCTGCGAATCGCCCAGGGATTATTTTCTTATTTAAATTGGACAAATAAAATCATTACAAAAGCACATTTGTCAGAGATTTCGCTTCTTAGAAATGTACCATGAATCGTTTCATGCTCCCGAGAGTCCAAACAGCCTTACAGTTGACAGCAGAAGCCGAACCATAAACACTCCGAAAATGGCTCTCAGACGTCCTTTAAACCACATGTGTGCGCCCGACGTCGGAGCCGAGCCGGCCTCCTTCATAATTGGGGTGTTTGCAGTTATGTAATTGCTAACACACTCGACACAGCTGGAATGGTACTTTTGAATGATATTGAAATCACGTCGCCGCGGTTACATTTAAAGCTTTCGCCCGAAAAAGTGTGAACGCGTGCGTGTTTGTGCTTTTATGAGAGTTGAGTTTTCTTCGGATCTGGAGCATTAAGACATTTGAGCGAAGAGAGGACATTTGCACAGCTCATCTGGGCTTTAAAAATGTGCAAAAGAGCAAACGTCACACTCTATGGTGGGTCTTAAACAAAAGCCACTGAAAAAAGAACTACAAAAAGGTAGCGGCTCTTCATCGCCTGACCTTTGGGGTGCGTTCATTAAGGGGTGTGTCCTGTGTGTATAAAAGCATTTGCAAAATCTCTTTGAGGGTTAGGCTTTTAGTTTGAGGGATAAACTTAAAAAGGGATTAGAGCGAGGTTAGGGGCTCAGTGCAGATGGTTTACGGTTGTAGTTATAAGCTGGAAAACGGATTGATTCGTGAAGTCTAATGTCTGAACGTAGGTAAGGATGTGTGTGCGGGGACGTCCATTTCGTCTCTACGGGGACTCCTTTTGGTGTGAGCTGTTTCTGCTGGTGTCTAAAGGAGCAGAATGGGCTCCCTCCTGTCCTCCCGGGCCCCGCACTGCTCTTTCTGTGGTGTCCATAAAACAACAACCAAATCACAACTTCCTAATCAAGAGCGATCCAAATGGTCCGTTCAACTCTTTCTGAGCTTTTACGAAACCGTTCAATAGTTTCTAAGATGCTCCAAAAATAGTTTTGAATATGTCCTTCTGTGCTTTCATTTCCCAACGCCTCTGGCGGGAGGTCTTTTGGCAGCCGGAGGGTTGAGTGACCTCAGCATTCAGACTGGGGGTCAGTGTCTTGCACAGGGAAATCCCGCTGAGGCCATTATGCCTGTCCCTCGGGCCCTGTACACTGAGCCCACACTAAAACTGACAGGAAGGTAACTCGGGGCAACGATCAATGCTGCGATCGAGCCTCTTTCCCCCCCCCCCCCGTGTTGCTGGAGGCCACAAGTGGTTTTCATTCATCGCACTGAAGGCTGGCTGGTTGTACTGTATGGGTTTGTTCTCGCTGCTTTTATATGGCGTCGTGGGAGCAGCTGTGAGCTGCAGGGTTCCATCGAGCTGCTGTGAGAGGAAGTCGCACTGTCACACAGTTTCAGCTCCAAAAGGCTGCTGATCTCACAAGAATCTCAAATGCTCTCCACCGTTTAAGGAGTAATGGAAAGCAATCCTCCCACCTACACAAAATGGGTCTGCCAACTCACATTTTGAGCCTCTACCACCCACCAGCACACACACACACACTCAGACACACAAACACACACACAGACATGAACGCAAATGAGAACAGAGTGTCCAGATGCAGTGATGATAATCCCAGGCGGTGCCCTGATGTGCAAGCTGTGTTGGCAGTTTTCCGCCCCACTGCTGAAAGCAGCGTGGTGTGCATCTCAGTCGAGAAAAACATTGTGTTATTTCACTTTCCTTCCTCCTTTACAATATTTTGCTTGTCTTCCAGCCTTAAATGTGAAGAAATATTTCAGATATTTTGAAAAAGAAGACGTGAAAACGTTTTTATTTTATTTTTATTTTTTTACCCTTTTTCAGATATAATAATCATCCGTGGGGTTTCATGGATGAAACCTGTAACTGATATCTCAGAGTCTTTTAACATTTCCTTTCCGTCAACAAAGGCAGACACAATGAACACATTGCACATCTATTTCACGGAGTACATTTATTCTGATCACTTATATTAAGTTCGTATAATGAAACAAAAGAGAGAAGCTAAAGACATGGGGTCCCACTGAGGCGTCGGTCCTGTGAGGCAAAGAGCACGGATTTAAAAAGGCACTGACCTACATTCCTTGTTTGCGTTTGACAGACGAGTGTTTCTCTCGCTGTTTACTCGTCTGTCTTTGGCCTTAAATAATAAATACATAGTGTAAATCTCAATCATATTCTGAGATTCTATATCTTACACCAGAGGTTCCCAAATGTTTTAGTCTGGGGCACCCTTAAGTGGAAATATGTTTACTTTACATCTTTAATCAATATTCGCTCAAATTAAAATTTAACATGTAGGCCTACTACCAAAAACAATGCAATAAAATATTAACTACTCTTTACATTTTCTCACAGCAGTAATTGAACTGATTGAAACCCCAGTCATTGAGCTCTGTTTACTGTGTCAAATATTTCCATTGTGTCATTTTTTTTGTGACATTTGTGCCCCTGAAAAACCCAGTCTTGAGAGTGCATCGTGTCACTATGACGACCAGATGGCCATGGGTCGAGAAGTCATTAGCTGTGGCATAACATCAGTTTGTAATGTGATGATTGTCTGATATGTATTGTTTCTTTTTTTTTTAAGACGGCATGCACTTAAGGAACCACAGTTGGAAACAATTTCTCTCTTTTTCCCAAATAATGATTTAATATGAAAAAAAGTGATAATAATCAAAGGTACAAAAACTACAATAAAAACAACATCCAAAAAAGAAAACATGAAGTTCTGTCGCTCTGAAGAGATAATCCAAGCGGCATTATTTCAATAAATGCAACCTTGTGCATAAATGTCCATCATATTGTAATGTGAAGCGGTCACGCCAGACATCGCAAATGTTGATCTGCTCTTAAGCGTTGTGTTGTCTGTGTGTGTCTGTGTGCTGAGGGGCAGCGAGCGCTTCAGCATCGTCAGCACAGGAGCTCTCGTCCCGTTTCCCTCCCAAGGTCACTCCTCTGCTGTTGGCAGGCAAAGCCCCCAAAACACTCTCTCTCTCTCTCTCTCTCTCTCTGTGCTTCCACACACCGCTTATCTTTTACACACAACTGTACCATCACAAAGCCACTTTTATTGTTTCCCCTCCTACCTCCTGCTCACCTTCATTTCCATAATTACTGGTAGGAGAAAATTCAGGCAAAGGCCAAATCTTAAAATGTGTGTGTGTGTGTGTTCATTAAAGTTCTCTGCGATGCCTTTGGCCTCGTCTACGGTCAGATTTGGGTTTGGCTCAGTGCCAACACGCAAGCACCTGACCTTTTCCTCTTCCAGGTCTCGTAGTGGGGAGCGCTCACCTACGCAGAGCCACACACACACACACACACACACACACACACACACACACACACACACACACACACACACACCTCCCACACATGCAGGCAGAATACTTAGGAGGCTGCGGATTCGTATCGCAGGCTGGAAATACTACCAGAATATTTGTGCAGAACGTGCAGGTGTGTGACCGTTGTGAGTAAATAGGCCATTGTCCCGTGTTTACGGTAGGTCATCTAATTCGGTCCAGGTTAATTCTCAACATGGGAGTAGGTGTGCTAATTTCCTCTCTTTCTTTTCCTGTTTCCTACTCTCTCTCTCCCTCTGTTAATTGATTAAGAGGATTAAAGCTGCTGCTGCAGCCTTAAGCCCGGAATGCAAACACCAAACGCAGGCGGGACTACTTTTGAACTTCCATCGCAGTTTAACCATGTTGCTATATTGCCTAACCCAAACACTTACTCAATACGCAAGAGTTTAAACAGTTATTACAATATACATTATTCATTTGTTGACTGTCAGGTACAATTCAAGCTACTGAACCAATCCGATATCCTCATGTTTCCCTTATAAATGCAGTCAGAATTTGCACGCTAATATTCCTGTTAAATGGTAACATGAATCACTACTTGTCAAGTGGGTGTTGCACTTTACTCCCTGCAGATGCTAGCAAACACAACAGCAGACCTGCATACTAACTCTTATGTAGAGAATAGCTGAATCAACCAAACCATCAAAAATGAGCACTACCACTAAATCACTCAGCAAACCTGCACATGCAGTATGATACACAAGCTTGAATTGTAATTCAAATCACAGCATCTAAAAGAAACAGTTGTGGTCAAACCTCAGGCCAAATATTTCATTCATTTTGATCTAAATAAAGTTGATATAGTTCCTACATATGAACCGTTTGTAAAAACCCAAACTTCCTCAAACCCAGAATATTATATTCATTCATTCGTACATCCTCAGGCAACTCCTAACCCTATAAAAAACACATCTCCTCCCTTGACAAACACACACACACACAGAGGAATAACACCTTAAATAACCTTGACAGCACTAATCCAAACCCGACGCCGCAGCGCTGCTGACACCCTGAAAGCTGCAGCCCGTCCACGCCGTCTTACCTTTGTGACAGTCATGCAGAATCAGTGTGTGAGGAGCAGGCCAGCGTCCCCTTCAAGCAAAGAGCAACGCCGCAGGACAGGCAGAGTGATTAGGAGGAGGAGGAGGAGGAGAGCAGGGCAGCTCTGCTGAATGTGCAGAGAGAGAGAGAGAGAGGGAGAGAGAGAGACAGGAGGAGGGGACAGACAGGTTAGTGTGTCTGGCTCACTTAGTACGAAAGGGCTGATTGCTGCTGCAGTGAAGTAATGGCTGGCAGCCGGTGTGCGGTTGGTTACTACAACAGGGAAAAGCTCCCCGCTACGATACACCCCTCCCTCCGCAACTGCACGCACACACACACACACACACACACACACACACACTGGCGATGCGCACAGAGCCGGGGCTGCCCTGCTCCCGCTCTCCCTCTGACGTCCCTCGCAATATGATTAGAGATGGGCTAATACAGCTTATTGATGAGCAGTCTGCAGGAGGAGGCGAGGCAGTGCTGCCTGGCACAGGAGAGGAGAGGACTGCAGAAATAGAGGGAGGGAGGGAGGAAGGGAGGCGGACGCCGTGTCGCAGTCTGCTGCTTAGGCACAGAGCTAGCTGCACGTCATCTGGTGTGTGTGTGTGTGTGTGTGTGTGTGTGTGTGTGTGTGTGTGTGTGTGTGTGTGTGTGAGTGGCAGACGCACGGTGGGAGGAGGGAAGAACATTATAGATTTGTGCAGTCCAGACTTCACTGAATCTAGGGATTTATATTAGTGACATCAGAGAAGTGGGAGTCGTTAATAGTTGTAAATTTATGAGGAATAGGTTTATTGTACACTTAAAGTCTCGTTACGTCCTATCTTAGACTCAAATATTGCTCTATCTTAGACTCAAATATTGCTCTAACGGGCCACACTCGAAGAGTAACGCGTCGTTGTCATACTAATTGTGTAAAATAGAGAGACGCTAGAGACAAGCCAAGATTCCAGCTCAGTTACCATGGCTTAACTTCCCATAGATGTGTGAGACTCTTCTCTAGGGGCTGCGGGCCACAATAGCGGCTTTGTTCCGTGCGTCTGCATACGTGCCCGTGTGTGCGAGGACTGTGCGTTTGTCAGTGTGCCGGAGTGAAGGTCATTAAGACAGAAGGGCTCCACACTGAATGACATGATACCGGCTATCCACTGCAGGCTGTGTTCTTTTGTCCTATTGGGGTGTTATCACGCACATTGTCACTCATTCGGGAAGCTCGCTCATCGGTCTCAGCCTTTTTACGAGAGGCACTTGAGGCTCCGCTCCCAGCGTTTCCTGTCGAGAACAATAGCGTGTCCTGTGTCGGTGGGCATGGGTGGTGGTCTTCTCGATCATCAGAAAATATCTGGGTGACGATACTATCCCCCCCAGAGTCGGGCCATGGTTATCACTTTGCTTGTTTTAGCTGTGCACACTTGGATGCATATGTGTTATTACTTCAGCAAGCTCGAGTATTTTAGCATTTCAGCCCATGGAGATGAAGAAAACACAAGTTGGTTTATGGGTTATGTTGCACCACTGTCCAAAGTACGTCATCTGTCAAATGCACATCATAAAGAGAGGGGAGAGCTGTAAAATACTGCAGCCTGTAGACCTTGAAGAGCCATCATGTTGGACATGTTCCACCAAGGTCCTTTAAAGACAATTACGGTAATAGGAGATAACTTAAAAGAAATATTCATAGAGAAAATGTGCATAAATGGGAGAACAACGATATCATTTCACTATTTGGGCTCTGTGAGAGCTCTGGAAGCTGAGGGGAATCCGCCATATTTAACGCTCTGCTGCCATCATGTGGTGAAGTTATATTAATACATAAAAGTAGTTTTTCCCCCAACCCGTTGGTCTCCCAATGTATTTAGGATGTTCTTCAGTTGACATGGGTTTATTTCCAACACTTGTAAGTTGATTAAACAACAACTAGACAACCGGAGGCCAAAGGCCCCACAGATTCCACCCCTTAACTCAATGTACGCTTAGCCAGAAATGCGCGTTTGTCATCCTGCCAAGCTCATGTAAGATGAATGTAGATTTTGTGTAGCGAGTTTATGTGATCGCTCAACTCTCAGGCAGGTTCGACAAACCTTTCCATCACAAACAGAAGTGCTGCTAACTGTCAGTGTATAACAGCTGTCAACAGCTGGTTTCATCATTTCTAGCTTTCAAGACCATGTTAACAGCAACTTTGATGAACGTTTGTGTAATAAATAGAGACATTCAGTTCACTTCATCATTTAATACAAATGTTGCGCACTTAACAGCAGTCTGAATCCCCTTCACACTCACTCGCAATGTGTGGAATGATGTATTCAAGCGCTAATATAGTTCTAACCGATGGGCTTCTTCTGGTTGGATGTTTTATCGAGCTGCTTAATGTGCTCTTAAACGGCCTGATGGAATCCATCATGATTCATTTTCAACAGAGTTGTTATTCTGTAATTCATTATGTAATAAGTCTGCTCAGCAGATGACTGAATTTGGTGTCTTTTATCCATTGTGAAACAGACTAATAAACCATCAACATCAAATACATCCCTTTCCTGTGGCCCTTCAGCAGACTCACTGCTCAGAACCCACATCACAGGAACAGTCAACGCGGTGACTTTTCTTGCAGACTGAAGGCTGCTTGCATCGGCAATTTAACAACAGCAATGCAAAAGCAATTTTATGCTTGAGGTGAAGCCGACTTACGGGTCTCAAACGTGCCACGAGTCTAAGAAAACACGACAAGCGCGCGTGGAAGCTTTTCTCCTGGGATCTGCTGAGGTGCTTTTGAGCAACAGAGCCTCGTACTGCCCCCCCCCAGGCGTCGCCCACTAACTGCACACCGCTCCTAAATTACAGGATGGAGCCATGCAAAGGCTTGATTTGACTGTTCAAAGTATGACAATGCAAATTTATTGAGATTATTTTTCTCGGTTGGGCTCATCGCGAATCTGTGGATCTGATGGTAAACTGGTGATAAGCGTCACAGCAGCTGCGCTCTACACAACGAGTCCCCGGGTGGTGGTGCTGCATTTCACATGCTGCACCTACTCTTCGGGCTCTTTAACTAATTTGTGTATTTATGTGTAGTTTTGCTGGCAGGCCGATAGCAAAGAGAGAAAAATAAGAATGATGATGGAGGAGGAGGGAGGTATATATGATATGCCACAAAGGTATTTGTCCATATTTAAATCCAGATATCAATGACCTGTACCCAAACAACTCAACTCAACCAGAGCGGCCCGGTTCCTATTCGGAATCCCGGTTCCCCCCATTAATGCCCCTCAGCTCGCCCTCTCCTTCCTACCCTGACTGAGCGCCCCCCCCCCCCGCAATGCCCCCCTCGGAGCCTTTAACACTGGCCAACCGCATGATTTCCCCCTCAGAAATTGTTGCTCTAGTGGAACATTTAATGCACATGGGCTCAGATTTCTGGGTCCCTGGTGCACGGCACTGTGTTCCAGCCACAATCTGCACACAGACCACTTCCTCTATATGAAGCAAAGTGAAGAAGAAGCAGAAGGAGAAGGAAAAGAGGGCAGGAGGCAAGTGAGACTGAAATGGAAAGAGGCAAAGACGAGGTCGAGAGCAAAAGGAAGCTAGCTGTAGTGATTGAGGTTCTAATCACACGGCGGAGTCCTGGTCAGAGTGTTCCTCTACGTGAAGCGTAGGCATAGCTCAACCATGACCAGACAATTCCACAGTTTATTCGCTAAACGCACTCTTTTAGGTCATTTTCCACCATTTTTAAAAAAAATGCTTCCCCTCCTGCTACGTTTCCCTTGCTGGAGCCTCTCCGCTTCGCTCTATTGTTTCACCTGCCGGTTATATGGGCAGATTTATGGAGTCCTGAGATGGGGAATGGTCCCTTTCCCTCCCAAACCCTCAGACTGTGATTCATGTCAAGGTCAAAGACAGATGTTTTGAACTTGAGGCTTTTTACATGTTATAATTCATTTAAAGAACACACTGCTGCCGTTTGATATAACGTTGGTAACCTTGTCATGGTAATCAAAATGTATAAAGGCGTCAGATAATGTAATTACGTTGCAGGAGGGAGATACATTTAGAGGGATTTATGTCGCTCCTCTTTTTTTTGAAAAAGATCCAAGCTGAGTAACCAGAGACACTTATACATTCTTTCTTTATTCCTATCGCTTTGTCACACGCAGACGCTGTAAAACAACACAACACACTCACATTAAGTCAAGGACAGCACTATAAAGGCTTAACATGTGGTTGCAGTTAAGCAGACCTTTGCAATCAGATGGACCTAAAATACAGGGGGAAACATGTGGAAACACAGGACTCAACTTCTTCTAGAAATATGTACAGCAGGAAAAAGATAACTTTCACCACTAGTGTTTTGTTAAGGTCTGATACAAAATGCTATCCAATGATGTAAAATCATTAGATATCCTTCAGTAGATCTCTTTTATAATAGCAAAAGATCATATATTTTTGTTTCATAAATGGGAAAACGTATTCAAAACGATTTATCCCCAGAGGATCCCTGACTAAACCATATGAGTCAGTTTATATATATAGTTAACATACAGTTAATATTCCTCTGGTGAGCTCAGTCGCTACCAATGAATATAAAGTGACTTTATGTATGTTTGGTTTCCATTTAGGTCACCACACTGGCACCTGACACCTTTCCAGCTCACATTTTTTTGCTCTCCTGTGCTATAAAGATTGATACTCCAAAAGAAAATTAAGAAAGTATAAAGACGTGAAACATTGAAAAATATGTATTCTTTAAATAATCCCCCATGACTGATGAGTCAGTGACAATGTAAAACCCTCCCTTTACAGATTCCATTATTACCATCTTTCTTGATTGAAACCATGGCTTGGACTGAAGGTTATCACGGCCTGTCCTCCATCAGCACAGACACGCAACAATTGAGGAACGTTTTTTTTTCTCTCTCCTGAGATGATGAAGTAGCACAGACCAAAGTTGTGGAAGTGGTTGTGTGGTCTTCGGCGAGGCTAGCTGCTACTCCGGCGTTAAGTCCAACGCTCTTTCTTCAATTAGTGCGGCTCCCGCCATTGCTTACACAGCTTGCTGGCCAGCTTGAAGTTTTTTAACTCCCGGGCTTAGCACTAACAGGCCCTGCTTATCATAAAAGCAGTGGAATGCTCTTGAACCTTTGTCTGCATATGTTCCAGTGTGCTGCCAAAAAAGGAAAACAACAACTCCTGAATCATGTTAGTCTACATTTGAAGGTCAAAAAGCCAAGACAGTTGTTTTTCACTTCAAAGAGGTCCCAAAGAAAATGCATTGTCTGCTATTTTCTGTTTAGGAATCAAAAATCTGTCTTCAAGAAAATGCAGGGATTTGATTGCTCTTTGAGTTTTCAGTTTTCCAGTCTGTTACGCTGTTTATATCTGACAAGCTATATCCTCAACAAAGAGCTTGAATCTTAACGGCAAGGGACTGATTGTACTCCAACTTCCCTCCTGATTGTCTTTGATTGAGCTTGTGATCAAACTCGAGAGGTCTGATTAGTGCCAGCCGCCTGGAACTGGTGGCATATTCCTGCCACATGGAACAAGGGATACGCTGTTGTTCAATCCGGGCATTTCTCTCAAACCATTATGACGTCATGCAATTTAGATGCAATTTCTGCAGGAGAGAAATATCAGATCACAGTGAAAATGTCAAAAAATGGTACATGTACTCCAGGCTATTTACTTCCTGAATACTTCTTCAACATTCTGCGAGTTGATGACACATTTCAAATAGCTCAGGGAATTTAGAGCATCTATGTTTGTTTCAGATTGTCAGGGGAGAAATGAATGCGGTTCGTAGAGTTTGTTGTTGTCCAACAACCAAAAACACTTGCAAAAACAATCCGTCCAGAAACTGCGTGTAGAAGTTCCTCTCTAATGCTCCATCACGCTGCATCTGCTGGTGTTAGGGACAAGCATCTCAAACTCTGAGAGACAGCATGGCCACATTCATTTCGTGACGTGTGAATTATTTCTCGGTTGAAGACCAATCAGGAATCAGCAACGTCTATTGCCAAAATATGTTAGACATACAAGGAATTTGACATGGCGTTGGTGCATAACATTGGACAGTAAGACAATGAAACAATGGACAACAAGACACATAACATTAGGTCTAAAGTATCTTAAAGCAGAGGCATTTAGCATCCACATTTGAGAGGCTGAGAGGAGGAACGAGGCTCATCGTGCAAAGACCCAGTGCAGCTCCCTGCAACCGTGCCGTCCTCTTACAGTAAATGACGGAGCAATAAGGGTTGTTGAGTCTGACTTGGTATTTTACTTGGTAAACGCATCATTCCTGGACATCACCTGTTTGGTTGGGGTCAAAATGGAGCACCGACGAGCAATAGATCTGGGTGTTTTTTGGTAAAATGTTGCTGGGCTATTTTGAAGTCGTTGGCACATCCCTTGACAGTCAGGGTAATGTCTGTTTCAATGTTCAAATGTCCCTAAAGGTGGCATGGCTTTTACCCTCTGTATTGTTGTTGCTGAACCATAATTAAACAATAACTGCTATCTTAGAAATAAAGTGCTTAACTCATTAAGTCTCCTGCCCCCTAATCATTTTATTTAATACCAGGAATATGTTTTAACTAGGGCTGTCAACATTGACGCGTCAATCAATGCGATCGATGTGGACGAGATAAATGCAATGAAATATTTTAATGCAGTTAACGCATCTTCCGTCTGCCGGAAGTAAACAAAGTTGACCCCGAAGCTCAAGAAGAAGCTCAAGAAGAGAGCTTTTTGCATTGGAAGTAAAACAGACAGACATACATACAGCGGAGAACTGTGCAGAGGAATTACTCCACGTGTCAAACAGGAGGGGGTTGAGTGGCAAATGGACCACTAAGCGCACTGCTGGGCTAAGCTAGCTGCTAGTCTAAGAAAATGTCTAGGCTTAGGTAGCTGCTAGGGTGAGCTAGCTGCAGGGTAGCTGATAGTCTAAGATAGTTTCTAGGCTTAGGTAGCTGCTAGGGTGAGCTAGCTGCTAGTCTAAGCTAGTTTCTAGGCTTAGCTAGCTGCTAGGGTGAGCTAGCTGCTAGTCTAAGCTAGTTTCTAGGCTTAGCTAGCTGCTAGGGTGAGCTAGCTGCTAGTCTCAGCTAGTTTCTAGGCTTAGCTAGCTGCTAGGGTGAGCTAGCTGCTAGTCTAAGCTAGTTGCCAGAGTAAACTAGTTGCTAGACTAAGCGATTAATGCATTTGAAAATGTGTAAATCTTAATTTGAAGTAAATCTATTGACAGCCCTAGTTTTAACTGTGTTTCTTTCAACGCAGGGTAACAGATGTATTCATGCTGACGTTACCATATATGTAAATTGTTGTTTTTTTTATCTCAACCTATAGCAATGAATTCATGCTTCGAGAGACCTTCACTCTATTCTTGGCAGAAGCTTTTGAACACAACGTGCAGAACCAACTGTAACTGGATTAGAACCCATTCAGAGCAGACACCTTCTGCTTGCCAAATTAAATACATAGCTCTTTGAAAAATACCAACATAGTTAAAGAAACTGAATCTGACTTCTACGAAGCCAACGAACTGCCAAGCCTGGTACGAAAATAAACAGATGGTTGAAACTCTCATTTGAACAGTAGCTGCTGGGGTATAAAAGATCATAAAATACCGTCACATGTAGACTTTCCCTTTGGAAACACCACACCACAAGGCGTATTACGTCGAACGCTGATGTGTTGTCATAAGGACTGCATTCAAACAGTCTGCGAGAAGGACTTAACCTGTAACAGAAAATCGGGTCTAAGCTTTGTGAAACCTAATAATTACAAGCAGAAAATTGCAGACTGTTTGGTTTTCCTTTTGAGGTCCGAAGGGGGGAGAAAAAACCCTTCGACAATTTTCCATCTGTCTCTCAATTAATTTAAATGCAAACTTAATTAAACCGGAGTGTGTGTTCACCACCATGATGAAGACATGACGGAGGAAGGCGCTTATGTGAGACCACAGGACATTTTGAGTTGTGCGTTGCTTGATTGGATTTAATGCGGTGAGTGACCGCAATTCATGTCGTCCGGGAAAGTAACACTACTTTTAAAAATCGCGGTTTGTGTAAGAGCTGATCGTAAATGATATGTCAATGACGGTCTCACACTCAGGACTATATCATATCAATTATGAGTAAGCAGTCTAGTAAAAAAAATACCCAACATGACTTGTGGCGCATTTCTGCGTCCATGGAACATATCTCATGAGGGGAGCGAGGCTTTGCATTTAAGCCGGGTGTCGAGAGACACGGCTTTGCTCCGAAACTGCATGTGTGAGCTTTGAGGCGTTCCATTGTCGTCCATCTTGTGGCGTGCGGCTTTAGTTTCCACATTCGTTTATTTCCCACTATTGCTACTGGCACAACACAACCTGCACGCCGCTCTGCCAGAGATCTGGAAAAGTTAGAATGACTCACTTAAGCTCAGGCAGAAACGTTAACGTCTCCCATTCTATGTACACAGCTCTTTAATACATTCATGCTGAGTACACAGCACATTTTTACCCTCGACAGGGATTAAACAAGCCATGCGGTTCTGTGATTGTGAGATTTATTCTTTGGGGTGGAGATTGCAATGGCTGCAAACAACACAGACGTGAATTGTGTCCAAAGTGGTTAATACCACAGTGGATACTTCAACCTAGTAGCTTCTCTACTTTAGCTACACTGTCATCTGCATAAGTGCTGTGGGGACGTTTGTGTTTCGGACACCACTAGACTTGAAAAGTTGAATGGAGAAGTTTTGTCCAACAGGTCCAGATTCGGTTTATTAAATCCCTAAGAACTGTGTAGCTGGTTAATAATGACGGCAAGAAAGTTATAGGTTAGGTATGTTACACAAAATACGGATTGGTGCTTACGGATGCCTTCATTTATTTTTGTCAGCTGCTCACAAATAGTCTTATACAAGTATCTCTTATTATCTTAAATATAATAGGAATAAGTAAAATAAAAGTACAAAGTTTTTGCATTAATTCCTCATGTCTTCCTCAAGTTGAGCATCTCTTTCATGTGAAGCGGCCATGACTCAGTAGGTAGAGCGGAGACTCCTCTAATATCACGGTTGACAATTTAATCCCTGCTTCCTCCTGTCCAGATATTAAAGACTCCTTTGGAATTAAACCCCAGATTGTTCCGGTGGTTCGGCCAGTGCCTTGCATGGTAACTTGCTGCCATCGGTGTGTGAGTAAGAGGGAAATTGCAAACTGATGTGCAAAGCCTAACCTCAGTCCGAGGAGATTTTATAGAACAATTTCATTCAATGTTTGCAAGATAAGATAAGATAATCCTACAGGGGAAATATAAAGGATTTACAGCAGCCTGGGATAAAGAGAGAGAGATAATATTTAACTCTGTTCTGAATGCTGGGGATCTGGCCATAAATTCATGAATTGTGCCCATATGTCTGTGCCCCGTCTGTCTGGTTCCTGGTAGCTTTCTCTCAAAAAAACAAAAAAAAACAGAAAATAAATGATTAAAGTTGGTTCTCTATTTTCTATTCAGCGCTGGTCATTTACCCCTTAAATGAACATTAGCTGAGCATGTGTAGTTCCCAGAGATGCCACAGTATCGTTCACATAGCGATATGTGGGATTCATTATGAATTCCCAGATGGACAGTCATTGAAGCTTAAAGCCAGACAGTAGATTTCTGGTGGTGTTTACATGTTTGATAGACTGTTTATTCTACACGTCATTTTGAGGAAACATCCGAAGAACAAAGATAGATCAAGCAAAGGAAAGATGGTGTCAGATTTACAGTCTCAGAAAGAAATCTTTGTTTTGTTTATTTACTCTTTAAAGCATAAATTCAACTTGTAGTAGTTTAAGGATCACTTTCTAACAACGGAGGGAACTTCCTAAGTCACAACAAACGGTACCAGCAAAAAGATTTTCAAGATACTCTCACTGTATGAAAAATAAAAAGCATACGGGCTGTATTCGGTAAAGTAACAGGCTTTCTGCAGAATCCCTCTCTGCCCACATTCTACCACTCAAGGCTTTGGTGTCATACCTTTGGTGCAACAAAACACCTTGTTCGTGCATTCTGCAGCACACAGTGCCAGACTGAGAGCTCCCTGCAAACGACCTCCCGACCCTTCCTCCAGGTTAATGCTTTCAACAGGGCGACCTGGAACTGCGCAGTAATCTCTCCCTGCCGACGCTGCTGTTCCAGCAGCTCGTGTTTTTAAAAAGCTCCTTGGGGGACTGCGAGTGTGTGCTCTGTTGCTTTAAAAACCATTCATTGTTTCATCCTGCCCTTGCCTTACTTGGCTGTGATTTGTGGAAAGTAGCATCTCCACGGGTAATAAACCTCATGTACAGTTGAATGTTTAAAGAACGTCTTCCAAGAAATACATAAGGAAGTCGAAGGACTAACAGGATATGGGACTTTGGGCATAAAGATGTGCATCTCCCACTCGTGGTACCTGGTGGAGGCTCACCTTCAACTGTATCAAACTGGAAAAAGTCAGATTTTAATAAGGTTTTTTAAATTGGCTTGACTTTAAATCCAAAAGCCAACATCAGTCATCCCGACGGTTGAACTCAACGCGGCCTCAAGGAGCAGAGAAAGCGCTGCAGAAGCCGTTGAATCAAAGCCTCTGGGTCCAGGCGCGGACGTCTCAAACGTGACAACATTATGGCGGCGGGAAAGGGTCTCAACGGGAGTCACGCACATTCTTCTGATCTCTGATGTGGGTTGGCTATTTGCCTCTTCATGTTTAATCCCAGAGGACTTCTCTCGTGTGTGCCTTAAGCTCCCGTTCCCGCCTGCGGGGACACCCCATAGATCGCACAAAAACAGACCGTCCGAGGGTGTTGGAGGTAATTGCTCGCAGTTGTGGTCGGGTTTTGGTGACGGCCCCGAGAAGTTGAGTTTAAGCGCAGCTCCTGTTCAGTATTCACTCCAGGCTTCACACTTGTTTGGATCCGCTCTGGGTCCCCCTGACTCTAAATATCTACGTGACATGTATTAAGGTCCGGAGCAGATTATGGAGGATAATTAGTGGTGAAAAACTGAGCAATCGTCATTTTGTAGGTTGTAGGTTTGTGGGGTATTCTCAAGCTATGCGTTTGTACCCACTTTACTGGAGACAGAAATCCTTGTTATGAGACCTCTCATGTTCGTGATCAAGTTTCCAAACCCCCGGTAACTTCTTAACTTCCCCTCCAGTTTGGGAAGTTTTCATTCCAAATTGATCGGCTGGAATTGTGCCTTTGAAAGGGGTTTTTCTGTTGCTTCGTCTTGCGTGAGGAAAACACTATTTGGGTGGGATTTTTAGTAAATCCTGTTTGAATTACTTTTGCTTGATAATAAAAAGTCTGCAGGAAGCACAACGTAAGTGTCATGCTGATGATTTTATGGTTAAAGGGAAATGGATGAAATGCAGACATTTGTAATGTTTCCAACCATTGAGTATCCATTACTTTCCCCTACTGCAGTAACTCATTTAAAGAACCCTGACCGTTGACATTTACATCCGCCGCACTATGTGGAAATTGTCAGTTACCGGCAGAACGTAATTGGCTTCATTCCTTTACTTTAAAGTGAAACGGGGCCACCAGTCGACATGGTTGAAGTGTCAAAGAAAACAATGAGCTTTTAAGCGTCCTTAATGAAAGCAAGTCTTGATTTCTTTTATTTTTCTAGAGTCTTTTTTTCCTGTGTTTTGTAAGCACCAACTTGATTTGTCTGTTCAGTTGTTGGTCCGTATTAACAAGGAGGTGGGAAAAAAGGAGGGCTGTCATTGCAAACCACGAGGAAGTGTCTGTTGGAGCCATAGACGTGTGTTCATCGGTCTGAAGGACTTCCAGATGGACAATCACTCGCAGGATGGATATCGGATATGGACGTGTGACATGTTTTTATCTCCATGATGACTTTCACAGGCAATTCACAGACACAAATTGGCTGTTTGACCGCTTGTCTGCTCAGGATACTGCACGCGCGGAGAGGTGTACAGGACACCTATTTCCTACAGCACTAATTTCTTCTCCCTAAACCCTCCATTCAATCCTCCCTGCAAGCCGCACTTCTTGGCTTCCGCAATAAGGTTTCAAATCGACCTGTAGTTTTTTAATTATACATGCTACAAGGCAAGGGTTAAGAAAAATGTGCATAAAGTATTGAATTGGAGATCCGTCAGATGACCACAAATGGATAGCTAATGTAAATAAACTGCATTTTTCCATAAAGGAGATCATTATATACTCCAGGACTGGTTCAGCTGCACGGGTATGAGGTAACCTACAAACCCCTCATTTGTGTTCCACTGTTAAAACATCGGTTTGTTTGTGGTCGTGCCACGATGACAGCATGTGTGATGCATAGCTGGTGTCTATAAGAAGATGCTTTGGGTCTGTTAGGAAACTTGCAGCAATTTAGATGTGCAGTTTTTAAACACAGAGCCAATGTGAGATAGTGGAGTTGAAGTAGAAACAAGCATGAAATGGAAATACAAGCACGTCCAAATTGTGGTGCAGTGCTTGAACAAATGTTACTTTCCCCACGACAGAAGAGCACACTGCACAAAGATGGGCCTCTGGAGAGTATTGACCCAGTCGAGCTGAGTTGGTTCTGTGAGAGTTCTCCTCCCTGCAGTGTCACAGTGGACCTCCTTCTTCTTCTCCTTCCACAGTCTCCTCCTACCTCCCCGAGATACAGGCAGCACTTTAACTTGGACTCTGAGTCAATCACAGTGGGAACTGTAACCGTGCCCACCACCAGGTCTCTTTGCTCCGGCAAACATATGGAGTACTTCTGCTTCCTGCTGCTCTGGATCTGCAGCCAGATGATAGGTGAGTGAAAAGAGTGTGTGTGTGTGTGTGTCTTATTGTTATTGTAACAGTGTGCTCACTGAATGCATCCCTTATGCGTCTGTGTTGTGCTGGTGTGGGAATCCGACCTTCTGTCCCTCTTTGCAGTATAATAATGTCTCTCTAATTGTTGGTTATACTTTGACATGTTCCAACAGTAACTGGAAACTTTGAGACTGTTGCTTTTTAAAGGGTTTTTATGTGCACATATATTTCTGCTCTCGAAGGAACAGTAATATCCGAATACCTTCTGTGAGCCTGTGTGTATGACATCATAACCTGGCATCTTGACCCCGGGGTCACGGTAGGAGACAGGAAGGGCAGAGCTCAGTGGCTTTACTGAAGGGTATTCGGCCCCCTCAGGTCCACATCTCTCAAATGAAAGTGGATGCTGCCTTTGAAGTTTCCAGCAACTGCAGCGTTGTTGGTGCTCAGACAATACCAGTGACACGTTAAAAAATAAAAGGGAGACAAATCGTTAATAAAAGGCACCTAAAAGTATTTTTTCACACCTCGTCAAACCAGCTGCAGCCATTTATTTGCTGTAATACCTTGAGAAACTGAAGTAGAGAGCTCTGTATGGTTTATCTCAGCTTACTGCGGACTGTGACCACAGTTTTTTAAACACACTGTTTGCCGGCCAACATTTCCATAGAGTGGTGTGCATGTTGTAGCTGTGGGGTTGCCTCTGCATCGAAGCATTATTCACCACATCTCTGCAATGCTGCTTCATCCTAAAGGTCAGAACGAAAGGGCCACGAGTCTAGAATTTGTCAAAGAAGAACAAACTAATTAATCGTTCTAAATCTCAACTGTAAATATTTGGTTTTGATTTGGGAATTCGCTGGAAACAAGTTTTGGACCGACGCCCCAGTGACCTCGTAGCAGGAGTCAGTAGAGAAAGACTTGATGCTCGCTGTGGTGGGAGATGTTTTGGCAGCCAGCGAAGAAGGAGGCTGCATTTTTGTCTTCTGTTTGTGGAATCCTTGAACCTATGGGTGAATGATCCAATGCAGGTCATTTTGAGATCTCTCAAGAAACTAGTGTTTGACGTAAAGATGCAGCATTTTTTCCCTCTCTCTGGCATCCCGAATATGTCCTATCAGCGCTAAGAGTTCATTTTCCACGTGAACTCATTTTAATGGCCCTTCACGGTGGTCACTCCATTACGGGATGATGAAGCCGCGGTGAAGAGTGTGCAGCATGGATTCCATATTGACGCAGAAAGTGAAGAGCGCACCGAAAATGACAAATGCTCATCAATTTTCTGACATGCTAAAAAAAAACGAGGCTTTGCACTTCATTTTCATGGTCAAACTTCTAATTGCATGGTGGCAATTACACATCGGTCAGGAGGCTGTATGACCCGCGCTCAACTCTGTTCCACCACTGAGTCAACTGGAGCTTGTTTGCTGAAAAGTCCTCGGAAATTGAGTAGACACCTTGTTGGAAGTTTCCCTATACGCTCACACATTTAGGTGCTTTTTAATCGCATGATCAAATGTATGTGTTATTCACGAAATCGTAGCAAGCTAGAGTTTCATGTTAGGACGATGTTACGTCCTAACGTGTTTACAATAACCCTTGATTGATTAGTGCGAGGGAAGGATTGCTCAGTAAGTCGCATTGTTATCAGATTGGTAATGAGGGAATCTTTTTCCAACCCTCTCGACCTCGTCCCTACGCAGACTTTGTGGCACAATAATAACGTCATCCAGCCTCCTGCTTCATTCCTTCAATCATTCCGTCCCCCGTTAGAGGGCTTCACCGCTTAGACATAAATCTGAGTTGTTTTGGAGCATTTGGTTTGTCTTGGAAGACCAAAGAAGAAGTCTGTTGCTGCTTTGAATGTGGTCCTCGCCGGTAGTGAGACTGAACCACAGTGTAAATGTGCACAACACAAAACAACTGGCCAAAATACCTCTTAAAAAGTCTTGAGTTTGATGGGTTTTTCTTTTATGTGTTTCTCTGAAAACACTCTGAAAAAGATTGATCAGTTTGTCAAACTCTAGACTTAATCTTTGTGGGAAGTGTTCTGAATTATTTTACTAGACACGTGTAGTTGAATGGCAATTTTTGGTTTGTTGGCTCAAAGGGTCAACAGATTGTTAACCAGTGCCTGCAGTTGGCTGCTGGGTATTGGGAACATCTGGATTTATACCCCGTGCATCGCGGGGTATTTGCGTTGGCGTTGTGGCGAATGTGATACGAGGGGCCAAAATCCTGGTTGTCAGGCGCTAAATATCTTTCCAGAGGAAATCATTGTAATGGAAACCCAAAATGGATCACTAGAAGAACAGTGCCCTCCGTTGCCTTTGAGATGGATTCACTCCAATGCAGTGATGCGGTGTTTGATTCCAACTTCCGTCTGCACCGCGGTTGTCCGATAGGAGGACGTCCACCGGTCTGTGGCGGAGCCCCTGCAGCTTGGTGTTGGGCCAAAGGCAGACGCGGACTAATACGGGTCGCACCGCAGCCACCGGGCCTGGGGTTTGTTTGTGTAGGCGTGAAAGCCGGTTACGGATGAAACCCAGCGAGACTCTGTGTGACCTTTTGCGCTGGAAGCCGCCGATGTTGCTGTGAATATAAAGTTCCTCCGCCACACCAGAAGCCCGAAATGGAGAGCGGATCACCTCCGTTCTCAAGCTTTCGCCCCGACGCTTTCCAACAAGCATTTTCTCCTTTCTTGGTCAGACTTCAGTCTCTCTGTGATTTCATTTTGGGACATTTATTTAAAAAGCTTAAAAGTCATCCAAGCATTGATTTTGGTACCATCTTTAGACTTCGAAATGATGCGAAATGACTTACGCTGCAACACACTGTCAGGAGTCACCTACTGATTTGTATTTATTTTCACACACAAACAATCTTTTCCCAGCCACCCCTTGTATGTTTTTTTTCTGTAAACCCGAAAGTTCAGGAGGATGTTTGGGGTCTGGATCAAACACCAGCTGAACATGTGAGCCCTTCATACAACAGGAAATGAGCAATGTGGAGAATGTGTCAATATTTACACGAGTGCATGGCAGTGATGAAGCAGAACAAATAGTCCAATCAAGGTGTGATATACTGCAGAAATGAATGACCCACATTCAGAATTGTGTTTTAAAACTGTCTCACAGAGAGTGAAGAAGAACGGTGGAAGTAGATATTTGGTTTAAAGTAGAAAAGTTTACATTTCTCTTGGAGGAATAGAGCTGCTCGACCCATAGCTACCGGGTGTGAGTCATCACGGGGACTGAAGAGGGGAACCACCCTGTTTTTGGTGGACAGTTGTATAGTTGAGAGCAAAATGAAGGCCGAGTTTGAGGACCAGTGTGGTCCAAGCAGGTGCACCCTAAGAAATGGTCCCATTTTAAACAACCCGGTCCATCTGATGCAAATTCATCTCGGCTGGCACACTGTTTCTACAAGTTTACGATGTTTCTCCCTTATTGAAAAAGACCCACAAAATGTAGATTGAATGAAAAAAAGATTCTTGGGAAGCAAGCAGGCCTCTTAAGAAGCCTCCAAAGCTAAATCTCCCTCGGCGTTGCATGGAGCCAAACCACAATCTGTTACACAACAAGCTTTTGTTCTTGACACACTGTCAATGAACTAACAAGAAAAGCAACCACACAACTTCATCCATCAGTGTGTGGGTCTGTTTTAATTTAGATTTCATTAGAAAGCTCTTCTGAGGTGTGTTAAAAGCAGCAGCTCGCTTAATGGCAGACTGGTGCACATTGTGACGTCTGAGAAGACAGCGAGTCCTTCACTTCGTCTATGATGTAATGTGAGTAACGTGGCTTCCTCCGTTTATCTTGGCAATAAAGATGAGTAAAACTGGGAATACAAGTGAAAACAGATGCTTTACTCACAATTAACGGGCGACTGGCTAACACAGCAAAAATTCTACACTAATTATATTAAGAGACTCAAACTGTTTCGTCTCCATAAATGTCAGTAATAGCTGGATTATCTTTATTAATGTTTGTTTTTATGTAGCATTCTATCCCTGCAAACCGCATACTTGTGGCCCATTAGGTGCGTTAATAACCGGCAATGAAAAAAAAGAATGAAGATGTTCTCTTTTGAATGACATGGAGAGAACCACCATCTTGAATTTGACCTCAGCCGTCCTTTTGTCGAGGGCTCATTTGACTTTTTACACGTTTTCCATCTCGGTTGAGCATTCCTTCACCTTGCCGTGTCACGTTTGACTGAGTTCTCTCACAACTTTTTTACTCGACGTGACCCCCGGAGCCTCTTGAGACGGAGAGCGGGGTCGTTTTTCCCTCGTGGGGGGGGCGAGGGATTGAATAAAGCCCAGCGCTGTGCAGACCAGACGTTGGTGGAGTTTCAAAGAGGAGGCCTGTGTGCCGCTTAAACTGAGAGAGTTGCTCAACTTTCCTATATATATATATATATATATGGGGGTTTAGAGTATCAGTGAGCCCTTGTGTAAAGGTTAACGTGATCCTCGACCACACAGTAGCCGACGCGTCAAATGGGGCAACGCTGGTCAACGCGTACACCCGTCATACGTCTGGCAACTGGTGAGACAAATCAGCAAGGGGGATTAAGTAGGAGACGGATGAAGAGGGGGAGACGGATCGAAAGAAGGAAGTCGGAGTGGTAGACGGTTACGTCTTTTTCCGTTCCTCCTGCGCCAAAGTGCAAACCTCATCACCTCCGAGTCCTCCTCCTTTTGATGGAAACGTAAAACCCAATAACACCCTCACACGCGGTTAATGAGCCGTGCTGGGTGACTTGGTGACATGCAACATCTGAAAAGAAAATACCTTCTGAGAATGGTGTTCTAATTGAAAACAGACTGTTCGCTGCTCTTTTGGTGCCACCTGGTAAGCTGTCAAAAGATGTGAGAGAAATTGAAGCACTTGATCTGGAAAACAGATTGGCTTTGATGAAGTCCAACAGCAGCTTTAACTTTTTACACTCACTGCAATTACCAATCTTATTGTTGCCTCTGACAGTGAGTTGACCTACCTGGTTCCCAGGCAGTGAAGTGGTGGGCGTGGCTTAGCGAAAAGGCCCGTTTTATTTTCAAGATTTTTTTGAAAGCCTCGTCAGCAGCTTCACCTCTGAAGCGGAAATCTCGTTTTTTTAAATCTTTCTTGCAAGAGATTCAGGCCTATGATGAGTTTTATGTTAAAAAAAAAAAACTTCTTCTGGCAGGAAAACCTTGGGGCCACGTTGAAGCTACGCAAATCCCTGTGGATCTGCAGATAGCGTATCCGATAGAAGGATGTCAAAGACGGCTCAACTGCTCTGCAACACCTGTCAGATTAGTATTGGTTACCTTGATGAGGAAAGTCTATGTTTAGACCGGGGACACGAGAGACAGGGTAAAGATTATTTTAATGATGACTGAGCCCTTTGTTACGCTTTGGCCAGATGTTGAGGTCTAATCAGTGTTAATGTAAATGGTTTTTTTTTTTCCATTGCAGACATGAAGCTGAACTACCACCAAGGGGCACTTAATACCTCATGTTTTGTGTAGATTAAACTAATGCCATAGAGCTGGGTCATTGAAGGCATCCCCTGATGAAAAATGTCTTTTGTTTATTTCAAGGCTTCCATGACTGCTTCAATATCGACACAAAGAACTTCCGGATCATCAAAGGCCCGAAACAAGCCCAGTTTGGATACACTGTTCAGCAGCACATTGCTGCTGGAGGAGAGAAGTGGTGAGTGGCTGATATGATTTACACCCTCATTGATGTTTACCAGTACGACGGAAACTTTGACCTGGTTTATTTACTTATCCATTGATGGACCCATTGATTTTTGCTGCTGTATTAATGTTGTAGATTCAATCATTTATCAATTATTACACAGATATGTATAATTAGGATGCATATTTTCAGCCTCTATAAAACAGCAAGTTTTGGTGATTTACGGCTAAGATTAAGAGATAAAGCCCGTTACGATTGTAAAACAGGAGAGACAAGACGTTAGTGCCAACTCACTGTCACTGACTTGGCGGTGAAACCCTTTTTTTTTTCCCCAGAAAAGACAGTGTACCTCCTGTGATGTGTGCAAAAGTTTCCTCCTATTATTCCGTGCTTGCAGAACAAACTATACACTGAAGTGGATGCCTCTCATTCATCATGTTACCTCATAGCACAAACTGACTCCCGAGGCACACTATCATTAGGCCGATTGGCACCGGGTCGCGGCCAGAATTAGTCTCTGGTAGCAAACATTTAGCTAGTGCTATGCCAAATCCAGCTGCGCTCCTGTGTGTATGTGTAAATCATTAGTTTGGTTTGTATATACATATTTATAGGTCTGTTTTTCTCTCTCTGATGGCTTCCAGACTGCCTTTCTCAGAAAAAAATTATAGCCTTGGCCATTTGTTAAGACTTCCTGACAAGCAAATAATGACTAGTTTCATCATGTCTTAGGAGGCTTAGATGCACAATGCACGGTGAACATGTTTCACATCCTGTTTCCTTCCAACGATCAACTCAGTTTTAACCATAAACGTATTACCAAAAAAATAACCAAAGGTTTCCCGAAACAAAATGCACATTTCTCAAACGTGCACGTGGTGTCTTTTTTATTATCCACAAACCGGGTGACAAAAAACAACAATTAATTGATACTGATGCCTGTGTAGCCGCATTGTGAAGCAGTTTATTGCTTTGTATGGGGCCAAACAGGGATTACAAAAAAGAATTTGATAATATCTTGTTTTTAGAAGCGTACATCTCATGTAGGAACCACACACAGCACGGTACAACGCGGCCGAGGCAGCGACAAACTTGGAGAGTGAAGTGACAAACTAGCCAGAGCTGCCAGCTAGCAGATGTCTTTGAGCTGTCTTCCTTTGCACATGTCAGCAGGAGGCTGGATTACGCCGTTAAATCCACTTTCCACTTTAGCATTCAGAGCAAACGTCAGAGCCGCCCACAGCAACCAGAAAAAAAAAAAGAAAAAAAAAAGGTCTGATCATGGTGGGTTTTTCGTGGAATCTAGGTCACCAGAGACGCTGCTGAGGACGAGTGGAGAACAGGGGAAGAGTTACAGGAGCATTAATGAGGCTACAGGGAGTGCTCATACTCTGCTCATACTCCCTGTCTTTATTCATAGGCAATGTATTTCAAGTGTGGAAGATCACAAATATGGTGGGAGGTCTTCTAATCGCTCCTTTCTATGAAATCACTGTTTCAAAGTGAAGTTTCACAAAGACAGTTTAGTCTGAGCAGCAGTGTGCGTAGGTGTGGATATTTGACCACACGGCTGCATGTACCAAGTCAAGCTTTGCAGTATATTTGTGTGTGTGTGTGTGTGTGTGTGCGTGTTTGTGCATATGTGCGTGTGTGATGCATAATCTGACGGTTCTCATCTGGACTCAGGAATGTTGCCCGGTCTGACTGAGATGTGAAAACACGAGTGTTAAAAGGATCATTAAACTGATCCAAGAATAATATTGTCTTAAATTTTGACATTTTTTTTCAAATAGTATTTGCTGGAGATATTTTGTAGCAAACAAACCATATAAATAATGCTCTTTCACATGAGGTTACATCAGTAAATCTGAATTAGCAAATGTCCGGACTTCAGGGTGGCTTTTTTGCTCTTTCTCTGGATTTTTATGGCCTGATATTTGTATTCATTCTATTTGCCAATGCTTATTTATTTAAGTGACACACTCATGAGGAATAGCATTGGACAGTCTGCACTGTCCTTGGACACTTCTGCTCTTCTACTTTCTAACTACTTTCTCGTCAAGTAGTTCCACATCACCTGAGCTTTGACAGATCATTTGAATTCACACTGATGTTGCCTCTGAGCATCCGTGTTAGACTGCAGTGATGTCAAATTTTCCAGTCTGGCTTCTCAAAACCCTCAGTTTTGTGTTTGTGTAGGAACAGGATCTGTGTGACTGGAAAGAAAAGAATGTAATACCCGAAGGGAGAGAAGACCTGAGATCAATTTAAAAGGGTTTCTTTGAGGACCTAATTAAGGAAATAGTGTTAGTTAATTCCAGTTTTAAATTCCAAATGAGGTGTTGTGTAGAAGCATCATTTGCAACCTCTTATTCCAGCCGCGTGGTGTTTGAGTGAGCAGCGATAAACTGACCGTTTCAATAATGCATCCAGAAGCTGAGTCATCTTCGTCAGGTCTGTGAACAGTTTGCGTCCATCACGGCTTGCGGAGCTACCGGGCTGAGCAAAGGTCACAATGTCAAGAATGTGTCATTTCCTCACGTGTCTACTGAGCGTCACGGGGCTCTAAGCGCTCCGCCACAGCGGACCCTCTTTGGGGAGCAGACAAGAGGCCTCCTCACCTCCGGAGCTTGGGTGTTTAAACCTGATGGGAGACGCAGACCTGCATACTTGAGCCGTGCACCACAGAAGCCCCCCCCCCCCCCCCCCTCCCTCCTTTTCCATTTCCACTGTTTATTTTTCTACAGTCTTAGCAGGTATCCTCAATGGAGACCTGACCTTTAGTCTTTAGCTCAGCTTCGAGTCGCACACCACAAAGAACGGCGGGGAGTCCGTGAAGTCTGTCAGCTCCCTCCTTAAATAGTGTTTCCTTTATGTGGCCTTTCCTTATGTGGCGTGTTTGCAGAGGTGCTACTGAGCTTGGTAGGAAAACAAAATTCAATCTGTTGAAAACAAAATTCAATCTGTTGAATTTTGTTTTAGACTCAACATCCGAGGTCATGTGTCCACGTCAGTGGGTTTAAAATGATTTACATGGTTAAAGTAAATCTTTGCTTTATTCACTGAATGTAGCACAGATACGACTTTATTCACCGAGGTTGAATCAGGCACAACATGATCAAAATTACAATTTTAACAGACTTTTAGGGGGTAACATTTACTACATTAACCATCTTAGCTATATATATATATATATATATATATATATATATATATATATATCCATATATACACGCTTTACTTAAATTGCGCTTTCAAAGCTCAGTTCTCAGTACTGTGTGTTTATTACTGAATAAGTGAAAACTTTGACGAGCTGGCGATGCTTTCAGGAAGGTGAAGACCTGAGTCAGCAGGGCTGATCCCGTGGGGGACCACAATAGTCCGTTTAAATGTCATCAGCATCCAATCCATCTTAAAAACATTTAGATATTTCAGTCAGGAGGAAAGTGATCGACCAACGGGGTAGAACATACACCGCGTTAACCCAAACAGATGGAATGTGACGAGCACATCGCTGACGTCGGAGCGGCTGGCTCGTGTTCGGGGGGAGGGGGGCAGGGGATGTGGTCTGACAGCGTATGCGTCTCTTCCTTCCAAATATGAGAAACATTACCGCATTAATGACAGCCTGTGCTCGGGGGGAGGATGGCGCTTTCTCAAAACCCCCCAAAAATCCGTTATTATTTCTATTCGGGTGTCGTTGGCGTTCCTGCGCTGGGCCGCAACGAGGAACATGATGGATGGCACGGCCTCTGGTGAAATTCAGGAGGTCCGGAGGCAGGCGTCCAAGTCCGGGGGCCAAACAATGGTCCCGTTTCATCAGGGCAGGCTGAATCCCGACCTGACCCCGCGCCGCAGTCTCCCCCACCCCCCCCCCCCCCCCCTCCCCTGCCAACAGACAGCAATAACCGAGGTCGTAATAGTGATATTAATAGCTATGAAAACATGATCGCCGTTGGGGCCACTGTGGTCAAAAGTGACTTCCAGAGTCTGTGAGACTTTCTAAAAAGGTTTTCAGGTGCAACAACATTGAAGCTTAAGTCCATACGAGCCGCGCTTGCCCCCCCCCTGTAAAATGTCAGATCCCTTTCTGCGTATTGCCCCCTGATATACTGCACGCCGCTGAGGCGGATGCCTCGATAGGACGAAACGCAAACACAGAGCGCGCCAAGCGACATCAAAACGCAAGCGTTCATTCGTGACCCTGAAAACGGGAGTTAGAACCAAACAGTCTCACCACCAGGTTCCTGCTTTGGATCTGCAGCTGTATCGTTTCACACAAGCCTGCTCAGCCGAAAAATTGGCCCAGTTATTTTGTACTTTCTTTGCGTCACTACAGCTACGACTTTATTAAACCCCGCAAGGCCCACGTTGGTCTGGAGCTGAATCGCATGCAGCAGCCATGTAACGTTTTACACTAATTGCTGGGTTTTAGCTTTCGTAGAACGAGCTTATGAAACCATTTGTCATTTGAGCTGAATCACTTCAAAGTTCTGTGTTCGGTGCAAAATGTAAATGCCATTGAGGCTGTTCTCGTGAGGCTCAGTCGCAGACGGACAGAGAACATTTTTGAAGGCGTCAGTGTCGTTGAGAAACTACTGGTTGGCTGTCAGCTCTGATCTGCTTTGGTCGCTCTGAGCTCATCGGTCGGATGGTGGTTGCAAGAATGTCTGATTATTTACGGCACCTTTGACTTGCTCTGGATTCATGGACCTGGGGTTGCTTGTGTTACTAATGTGATTATATAAGGAGACTTTCTGAGTCTACAGCTTTTTGTTAGCATTTACTGTTCAGGGGAGTTTGGAGATCAACCCCCAAAATCCTTAAATTAAGGATTTATTAGTCTTTAAATGTTAAACTTTGACCTAGTATTCTGTGCAGGAGGTTGCTTTTGCTATTAAGTGGTGTCAAGTGTCTTTCCTGTGGGGGGGTCACTAAACGGAAAGTTGCACTTTTGCCCGCTGCCTTCCTTTCCATTTTCAATTGGCTGCTGACGAGGGGTTTGAATTCCTATTTGAATTCCTATTTGACCAACTGTATTCATTGAAGCTTTTACAGGAGTACGATTAGTTTACGACTTGGCTGGAATGCTTGAATCCATCAAGTTTAGAAACACTGAAACCGTATAACAATAAAATAACAAAAAGTAGCCATAAACACTATGAAATGCAAGATTAGGATTCTGTTATTATTAAAAGCATTATAAGCACTATTTAGATGTTACATTAAAAAATAGAGCTAGAGATAATCTGTTATTATTCCTGTTCTCTCTTTAACTGTAACAGCAATTACTTTAGCATGTAGTTATGGCTTAGGACAACAGGTTTAATAATGTATATGGTTTCTAGTGTAATATAGAAAAGTCCTGAGAGAGAGCATGCTGTGTTATATGTGTTAGCATATCTTAAAACCTGAGGCCTTTAATCATTGAGCGTTGTAAGGCATTTACTTCGTGACACACATGCATCACCTGGCGTGAAACCCCTTCTGGAGATCGTCAGCGGCGACCAAGCGGATGAAAACGGAGAGTTGTTATCTCTGACGACCATGGGAATTCTGGCCCGCTTGAAGGCTTTCATGCTCTCTATTAATCCTGGAGTAAACACGGCAGATGACTTTACAATCGCATCGAGTCACGTAAAAACCTTTTTAGTGGCATTCATAAGACCCCGCTGACCCCGCACGGGAAAACCCGCCGCGCGGGGCCGACGCCTCACAGGCAGTGGGTCATGTGAAAAGAATGTCCAACACGCCGCTTTCTGAGTAGGTCGATGGCCTTCCTCATAACATTCTAATGCAAAAATCTTTTTTTTTCTCACACGGATGTTCAAAGGAGATGTGGTATCCTCCTGAGGACCTGACATGTGGGAGATGACTGGCTGAGACGGCAACTTTTGGCGAATAAAAAGCTGCTGCTGGACATGAATAAACATGCTCACTTAACCTCTGTGGATAAATAAAGCCACTGTGATTTCTCCCTTCAGAGGAGATGAGAGGAGGACTTAAAAAGTTAACGTTTAACAGACGATAACCTTTTGAAAATGCATACTTATGTGTCATTTGAAAATGCATATTTATGTGTCACACAGTATGTAACATATGTAAATACATATGTTCAGTGACACTTACTGTGGAAATGTGTTTCGTTGCAGGTTATTGGTGGGAGCTCCGTATGAAATGAATGGCAACCACCAAACGGGGGATATTTACAAATGTTCACTGAGCCGACGGACCAACGGCAACGGTTGTTCCAAGCTCAACTTGGGTATGCTATCACCAATAAACATGCATGTGTCTGCAAATGCAAGTGTTTATATGCACACTTTTCTGCTTTCGCGGTGGCATGTGCCAGGCAGAAGGGTGGGTGCCATACCAATCGTTCCACCTTTTACAGACATTTCCACATCACACAGCTCACCCGCATGCTTCTTCGTACCGGTTGCACATGTGTCGGGCCGGTTGGAACGGGCGCAAATAACAAGCCAGATGGCGGCCCCTTCTGTTTGGTCTGATAGTGCATGGTCTTTTATGTACATGTGATCCGTGCACCCGAGATCCTCTCAGTGAGTTTCCTTTTCCCCTCAAGGAAGGATAACTCTGACCAACGTGTCAGAGCGAAAGGACAAGATGAGGCTGGGAATGACGCTCACTTCCAACCCCAAAGACAACAGCTTTGTGGTGAGTTTAAAGCTGACGTAAAACATCAGAAGGTGTGTCTTTCGATCACGCCGTCGTCATACTGTCCCTACAGAGAGCATGATGTATGAACGCTTTCCTCAATGTTCCAGGCGTGTGGGCCCTTATGGTCCTACGAGTGCGGCAGCTCCTACTACAGCACTGGCATATGCTCCAGAGTCAACGCAAGCTTCAAGTTCTCCAGGACCATTGCGCCCGCCTTTCAGAGTGAGCCCCCCCCCCCCCCAAAGTATTCCTCCCGTTTGAAATGTTGACGAACATTTGCGGATGTTTTCTCGGCGTGTGTGTGCTCTCGTGATGGCGTCTTCAAATGCGTTTCAGAGTGTGAGACCTACATGGACATAGTGATCGTTCTGGACGGCTCAAACTCCATCTACCCCTGGTACGAGGTGCAGGCCTTTCTCATCAACATCCTTCAGAAGTTCTATGTTGGACCAGGTCAAATACAGGTGTGTGTGTGTGTGAGAGCGGGACAGAGGGACACTGAAGGTGTAGACTGAGCGCTCGTTAACTGTTTTTTTCGTCGGGACAGGTTGGAGTCGTTCAGTACGGCGAGAAGGTGGTGCATGAATTCAAACTGAGCGACTACAAGTCTGTGGAGGAAGTGGTGAAAAGGGCGCAAAGCATCAACCAACGAGGTGGGGAGGAGACCAACACGGCTCTGGGCATCAACGTGGCGCGGTACAGCAGCTCCCGTCGCACGACTACCGAGCCTCGCCACTCGTCTTCATTCTGTGATTTGCTTTTATTTATTTTTTACATTTTTTTTTAACTGAGCGCATCCGACGCCTTCTCGCAGCTCGCAGGCTTTCACGCGGGGGGGTCGCCGCGGCGCCAAGAAGGTGATGATCGTGATAACCGACGGGGAGTCGCACGACAGCGCCGATCTCAAGCAAGCCATCGAGGACAGCGAGGCGGACGGCATCACCCGTTACGCCATCGCCGTGAGTTGGGGGGTCGTTTGTTTTCCCATCGCCAAAGAGCGCCGTCGTCATCATCCTGTTTTTTTTTGGGGGGGGGGGGGCCCAGTTCAGCTTCCTCGTGCACCTACTGAAATGCTGCTCGAACTCGTCCCCGCAGGTCCTCGGCTACTACAACCGTCGAGGAATCAACCCCGAGGCTTTCCTCAAGGAGATCAAGGACATCGCCAGCGACCCGGACGACAAGCACTTCTTCAACGTGACGGATGAGTCGGCCCTGAAGGATATCGTGGACGCACTCGGAGAACGCATCTTCAGCTTGGAAGGTTTTGCGAAGAAATCATTAGAGCTAAATTGTGTTCATTGGGGAGACAGTTTCTTAGTTTTCAGCCTTACAGTTTACAAACAAAGATTTACATTAAAATGAAGCAGAACATTACTTTGCTTTTTATTTATCTAGGATGTGATGTTTCTCTGTGGACTGATACCGATTAACATCAAGTAGCTTAGATAATCCTTAAATAAAGTGAGCGACCCATAATGCCTTTGTCAATTTGACAGAAACAGGCTGTGAACAATTCAGATTTTAAAGTCATCTATCAAGCAAAAATTGGTTGTTCCAAGCTTATAAAATTAAAAGATTTTCTGCTTTTCTATTTTGTAGCTTTTTTAATTGATTCAACTGTATCTGGGCTATAAAAAATCCTGTTTTTCTTTTTTAATGATGTATCTTTAATTGTTTCTAAATAGATGTCATGAAGAGATGAATCATGTGGTTATTATTATTATTATTGCTGTGGAAATGCTCAAACAAAGCCATTGTAATGATCAGCTGTAATAACCTGATGTCTGATCCTATGCAACGGCTCTTTTAAGGTGTGATTTCTGAGCTTCTCTGTGCAGTTCAGAACCGTAAAAGACTGACTTGTTTACACACAGGAACCAGTAAGAACGGGACGGCGTTTGGCCTCCAGATGTCTCAGGCGGGATTTTCCGCACACAACGTCGAGGTGAGTTTCGATGTCTGCTACCACGTCGCCTCATTTCAGAGCAACACACATTGTCTCCATTTCTGGCGCTTCACAAGCCCCCCCCCCCAAAAAAACCCTGCCGTTTGTCACTTTACAGTCCCCCCCCCCCCCCCCCATAAGAGGCCTGCTGTGTGGCCCCAGAGGTTCAGGTCATCATGATTTAGGAGCCCCCAGACAGGAGAGACAGGTCTTTTTTTCCACTTCATCCGTGCGGTGATGGGTAATCAGACACCACTTGTTCCCATGGGAAACATTCTGCTGCAGTAAGGGTCGTTTTTCTTTTCCCCGAGGTCTTGATTGTATCCACAAGCAGATGTCGCAGGTGTGCTGGCTCTGATGGTGACACGGCTGGAGGAGGACAGAGATAAGACTTAAGTCTTCGGTACTGTACCGGCGTTCAAACTCATTCATTGACTCCCATTCCTCATTTTCTGGCTCCTTCTACACATTTGCTGATGCAACTGGCTTGATTCTCCCGGCGTCCCTTCACAGTGGGATTAGCCAAAAGGAGGAATGAATATATCCCATTTAGTATCATTTCTTTGCGGAATTTGCAGCTGTGTGGTGTGAATTGCCGTGAATTCCGTCGACAAGGCCAGATCCAGAGATGCTCATCAGCACCAACCTGTGTTGAGAGGAGGATAACTTATTGAAAAGAATGTTAGGGCTGTAAAGGAGAAAACCCGGTCCAAAAGAACCCCGGAGCGTCTTGCTGAATCTCAAAGTTGCTAAATCCTAAGGCTGCTTCTGCCGTTTGTTTCGTTAACTGTAACTAAACAAAATAACCTCAAATCTCCGGGATTATTTGGACGTGATTACTATATACAGGAAACTCTATCCAACAGATCCAAATATACTGTGTGTCACGCGTTTGTTGAACTGGTTTGAAGTGTATATATTCTCTCAACCTATGTATATTTATTTAGAACCACAAATCTGGCCCCTCTGATGCAGAGTTGACATCCCGACCACAGCACATCACTGCAGTTGAAATAGGTCGAGCTTATCCGGTTGAACCGTTTTTGGGGTTTCATTAATTTGCAGTGGAGACCAGATTTGACCAAAACACACATTGGCGTAAAGCTATGTGACGTAATGAGAGCGCGGTGAGCTCTCAATTCCATCTTTCAGGAAGGAATACGCTCAAACCCTGGAAAATGTGTCATCGGCATATTGTGTGAGGTGAAGAAGAAAAACACAACTCATTAGGCAGAGCAACCCTTTAATCACAGCGTGGGTGATACAATGTGGGGTGAGTCATGGAAGATAGAAAGTGGCTCCCTGCGTCAGCAGTTAATTGCGCACTGATCAGGGATAATGCACTTTAAAGCAGACTTTCTTTCTAGTTGCAGCGCTACGAGCTGATGATACCTTTTACCTTGCTGGAGTTTGAATACGGGTGAGATTGAGACGGATGAAAATGGACAAAACCCAAACAAATAAACAATAAAGTGGGTCCTGGATGAATAACTTAACGCATGATATGCGTTTGCTGATCGCACTTCGTCAGGTTCCAGGAGTGGGAATAGTAATTGCCATGTTACTAGTACAGGTAGTTTGTTCTCCACTACTCTGCGGTTCAGGGTTCTAAAGGTTAACCACACCTCCCGTACAGGACGGGATTCTGGTCGGTGCAGTCGGCGCTTACGATTGGAACGGAGCCGTGCTGAAGGAAACGCGACAGGGCAAGGTGGTGCCTCCCAAATCGTCCTACACCCAGGAGTTCCCCGAAGAGCTGAAAAACCACGGTGCCTACTTGGGTCAGTAACACGCTTGAAATTGCTTTAATGGAGCGGAACAACCATCGATATATATCGCGAGAGGGCATGCAGAGAAAGTACAACGTCCTAATGGGGATTAATGAAGGACGCCCTCTAAGCCTACTTTGTTCCCTCCTGGTAAAATACCCGTGTTTCATCATTAACAATATAAGCTGCGAGGCATTTCTCTTGAGTGCACCCATTGCCCTTGTACACATTATATCCAACCCCATCTCACCCCACCGCCACAGACCTCTGCTTTCACCATCAGCGGTTTGTCTCTGAGCTTTATCCGCCAGCCTGCCAATGGATGCCATTCTAGACTCAGTAGTGAAATGATGTGGAAGCATAATTTTGGACTGGCAAGGGAGTTAAGCTAAGGCCGGGGGGAAAAAAAGGGGGTAAGAAGATGTGAGATGAAGGTCGGAAAAAGAGTACAGGCAGCGAGTGGAATCTTTAGTGGGAAAAGACGAAATAATGGAAGAAATCTGAGAAACCCGAGAGAGCAGAACATCCAGTTCTGTGTAACTGAATGCTGCTCGTTGGGCTACAACTACTCGAGGTGCTGAGTTTGACTATTTTTCCTTGAGTCATGCAGATCACCGCGATGAAGTGAAACCTGAAGGTCAGGCCCGATCACTCTCAGTACACTCAACCAGTGGAACAGAAAAAAAACAATGCCGTAATTCATTACTATTTGACTGTATTAAAACAATCTTGATTTACTGTTCCACAGTCAAGAGAAGACAGATTAACCGCGTCATTAACGCCACAAGTAATCTCCTGCACGGGTCGACTTGGTCTCTGACTGGAACTGCAGATGTTTACGCTTGTGTTTGCTTTAAATATCCAGGTTACACCGTGACGTCTGTGGTGTCGGCCCGAAGCGGCCGCCTCCTCGTGGCGGGAGCCCCGCGGTTCAACCACACCGGCAAAGTCATCATCTTCACGCTGAAGAACTCGGGCAACCTCACCATCCTGCACGCTCTCAAGGGCCAGCAGGTACTGCTCGACCTGATTTCAGAATTAAAAATAGTCATACGTTCACAGCTGGAAACCCTTCACGCAGGCTGCGGGGCGGAAGGAGTCACCCCAGCAGTCTGCTCACATTGAACCCTGTCAGCTTTCTCAAAACTCTTGAGCAAACGGCTTTTTAATAGGCAGATGTTTCTAATCCGAAAACCCAAACGATGATGCTCCATCCACTCACAAACGTCTCTTTCAGATCGGCTCCTACTACGGCAGCGAGATCGCACCTTTGGACCTGGATGGCGACGGCATAACTGACAACCTTTTGGTGGCGGCGCCCATGTTCTTCAGCGGAGGCCTGGAGAAGGGGAAGGTCTACATCTACAGAGTGACAGAGCTGGTGGGTACGACCTCTTGAACACTTGAGCGGACGCAGAGACGCGTGGAGGGATTAGATCACACGAGAACAGAATGGGGTCCAACCTCAGACGTTCCCAGTCACTGCCGCCTGAGCAGAGGCGTCCGGTAACACTTGCTCCAACCAGCCTCCGTCGCATTCCAGCTGCACAGTCGACACACTGACCTTGTCCGGATCAAGTGTGCCGGTCAAATGTGCAGACCCGAACGCACGTGCAGAATGAACTCAACAGGAAAATATTTCGGGCCTCTTCTAAAGCCATTTCCAACCAGCCATTTGGAGGCGAGAGGTTTTGTTTTTTGTTTTTTTTAAGTAGAAGGAAATTTCACCGGTTCTCCAAAGCTGCTCATTGGAATAATGAATGTCTTCAGCTGTTTTTTAATCCGTTGAACGGGCATGGAAGAGGCATTTAAATATCTGTGTCTGTCCCAAACCACATCACAGGTGGCCGGCCAAGCTTTAACAGTCAGAAAGAAAACACCAGCAGGGAGAAATCACTCCGTCCATCAACTTCAGGACAAGCAATAATAATCAAGATGTGGTTGATCCAGGTGGTTGTTTAAGATGTCGCACACTGATGTTGTTCTGGAAAACCATTTAAGGTTGGACACCCCGGTTCGTAAATGTGTCCTTGTTATTACAGAGAGGTTTTTCTTTCACATGCAAAATGGTATTCTGGAGACTCAATTTAAAAAAAAAAAATGCATTTTCATTGCTACTGAGCAATTTTGCCAATGACTATTTTCTGCCTTGGAAGAAGTGTGGCTTTATATGGCAATGCTGGTTCAGATGGAAATATCTCCCCAAAGAAAGGAAGTGTTTTTTATGTCTTCCTGCAGGGGGAAAATAAGTCTAAAATCAATACTTTTTCATCAACGATGCATTATCTTCAGATCCTAAAGCCTCACGCCACTTATGTATTTAAAGAATTTCTTCTTGATTTGAAGACCAAATGAATATGATACTGACGCAGTAGCATGCATACACTCTGCTGCTTTTGCACCAAGGTCTCTGACCCAAAACAGAATAATAACTACAGGACCAAAGCTAAATAGATTCATCTGAAGTCAAAAACAATATTCCATGCTGATAAAAAAAAAAAACGCCCTCCCGAGCTACCGCACACTGGTTGTGACCCTTTATGGCCTCTTCACAAACCATATGGTTCAGATTTAAACACGGCTGAGTATATTTGCCCCCATTTCTCCATCAATCTCCTTCTTTGTCACGCAGGCACACATCCCGGTAGCCACCAAGCAGAATATCCCTTCCTAAATCATCTCCCTTCCCATTTGTTCCACACGAAACAACAAGTGATCTCATGTTTTTCTTCAGCCAACCCTGAACCGTATCATGAGCTGTGATGCCAAATGGAGCAATGATATGCACGGCCACGGATGGAATGAAGTATTTGGCTCCATTTTCTCTTTGAAAGTCCAGTTTACAAGACGTGGATATTTTCCATCGGACTTTGTACTCGCTAAGAATAGAACTTCCAATAAATATACTAAAGCTATGTGCTGTTCTTTTACGATCAAGAGGTAAATGTCTTTTTTGTCAACTTTTTTGTTGCCAGATTTTTTATATTGGAAACATTATGTTGAAAACACAGGAGCTGATTCAAACTTTATCTGTTGTTTGATTAGATGTTAGATCAGAAAAACAACCTTCTTTGTTGCTTTTTTTTTTCTTACACGAAGTCCAACAGGGTTAGTTGACTAAAAATGGGTTTTGAGATAATTGAAAAAAACAAACCCAGGAAAAAGAGGTTTATTATGAGACATCCGAGGGATCATTTGCAGAACAGATCAGCCCTTTGAACCGGGACTCACCAGAAGGCATCGACAAAAGTGTCCCGCTTCTGCTTCCAATAACGCTGCTCCTACCTGTGTCCATACAATGTAAACAACTACAGTCGAGTGTGTTTTGTGTGTTTATGCAACAAAATGTTCCGAATGTTGGGGGTTCTCCGCAGAAAGCGATGGATAGCCACAGCGGGGGGGGGGGGGGGGGGGGGGGGTAACCAGGTTGGGTGATTCTGTCGGGCCAAATGCAGACACCTAAACACAGGCGAACCATCTGGGCCACCAGCACACTCACTGTTCGGGGGGGGGGGGGCACATTACTTTGGTCGATTTGATACTTCTTGTGGTTTCTTGTTGAGCAAGAAGCCGCATCATTTCACAACATTGGTTTGCTCTGAGTATGCTCTGAAATATGTCTGAGGCTGTATTGTCCAGTTATTCACATTCATGCGTCCAAGGTGTTTAGAATAAAGCTCTGGAGAAGTATTTTTCCATCTTGTGTTATGGTTCAGAAATGCTTTTGTTCACTGACCTTGTGTGCTGCAGTGGGCTTTTATATTTGTTGTTTATTTGATGTGCTGAGGGATCTCCCACTGTGGGGTCCCACAACAAAGCAACCTCAGTACAAGAAAGAAATCCCCCAAAAATGGAAGGTTTCTTGCCTCGAGAGATCAACGATGTGGGGAAAACAATCGCAGCAAACATTCGTATCAAGCGCACGCTTACTCCTCGTTGTGTTTGCCCCCTTGGTGCTTCAGAACCGCTTCCTCCTGGAGGGGGTTTTGGAGATCCACAACGGTGGCCAGAACGCCCGCTTTGGCTCCTCGCTGGCTCCCGTGCCCGATCTGAACGGCGACGGCTTCAACGACTTGGTGGTGGGAGCCCCGCTGGAAGATGACCACAAAGGAGCCATTTACGTGTTCTTCAGCCAGCACAACAGAATACTGCGCAAGTACAAACAGGTGGGCCAGGAGCCGTCACTGGGTTGGTCGACGTACAATCGCTGTTCATTTTTTCATTCGATTTTTGGCATATTCCAGTATTTTGAGCGACATTCGTTAAACTAAGTATCATTCAGTTCTTTAAGAGTGTGTGTGAGCTATTGACTCGATCAGGAAGGACAAGGAGGATGTCGGGCATTCATCTCGATTAATTCACACGGACCACGTTTGTAGAGAATGAACAATCAGGATCCAGGAATAAGGAAACGTTTATTGCCATAATATGTTAGACATACATGGAAATTGTCTTGGCGGTTGGTGCATGACAGAAGACAGTACAATAATGACGACATAGTGCAGCAATAATATAAAAATAGTATAATAAAATATATGCTATGGGTTAGTACGCTAAAGCTATGGGTTAGTAAGTAAGAAGAAATAAGGATAGAATTAGAAATAAAAATAAAGAAAGTGCACCAGCTAAACAAAGTGACGAGTGACAACAACATTGTGGAGTCACATTCAATGCATATACATACATGGTGCATGGAGAGCAAAAATAACAGTGCAAAAAAACCAGGACACCAAACTGGAATGGCAGATGGAATGTGTGAAATAAATGGATCTGGGGCGACGATGATTTAAACCGAAGCAGGGAGCTCTGCGGGGAAACATTTCAGCCCTCGAGCATCCTTCACAGAATGGAAAATACACTATTTACAGTAACCAAGAAGAACCCACAGACATTTTGTTTATTAAATCAAGTAACGTCATTTAACTCGCTGTCTGTGAAGCACTGCTAAACCATGCTTGTCCGTTTCTCAATGATTATTATTTCAAATATTATTCAGAAGGAATGAAGGAAGCTTTTTTTTCTTTCTTTCTTTCTTTCTTTCATTCTGGAGTAAATTCTCTGAATGTCACGCTAACTTTGTTTGTCGTCGCTCTAATCCTCGCTCGCCCGGATCTCCTCCTCCCTGCTCCTCCTCCCTGCTCCTCCTCCCTGCTCCTCCTCTCTGCTCCTCAGAGGATCGCAGCAGCGGACTTGGCTCCCGGCCTGCTGTACTTTGGCCGCAGTGTTCACGGCGCCATGGACATGAACGACGACGGCTTGGTGGACCTGGCAGTAGGTTCTCTTGGTGCTGCTGTCCTGCTTTGGTTAGTATTTCACCCGATAACGGCTCACTGTTGCATTTACCGTTAAAATCCCTCCAACAGACCAGAGTTTTTAACGCGGGCTTTCAGCGCCGTGGGTGCTTCAACACCTCTGTGCCCTCCCCCCCCCCCCCCCCCCCCCCCCGCAGGTCGCGGAGCGTGGTCCGGATATACACCACTGTCAGGTTCGAGCCCAGTAAGGTCAACATCTTCGTGAAGGACTGTCAGAGAGGCGGCAAGGACGTGACCTGCATGTCAGCCATTGTGTGTTTCAACATCACTGCCAGGACGGCCGTTTCTCCCACACAGGAAGTCGGTGAGCCAGCCAAAATAAGCATTTCGCTGAAACCTCGCCTCCTCTTCTTGTCTTTGCCCCATTTGATCCATCAGTAAAGCAGAACGGTAAAATGTACAGTCTTAAGAGAATCCATATTACCTGGGACAGAGGACTGATGAAAGACTGCTCGTTAAAATCTCTGGAAATTGTCAAACCTTCAACAGATCATTTTCCCCCGTTAAGCTCGAGCAGAGAAGTTTATATTTTGGATCCGTGTTTGAAACACAGTTCTAGACGGTGAAATAGTAGGCGACAGGATGGAACTTGGCCGGCATCAAAGTGAGAAAAGGGCACAATGTATCAATTTAATCTCCTCCCGACTTTTTGGAGTCGCCCCGAAGCAAAGTGTTTCTTTACTGGCCGTCGGGGATTCTGATCCCACTGCTGCCCTCCTGCCAAAAGCTCATCCGTCTTGGAAAAAAAAAAAAAAAGAGAGTTCTAATTTTTTGGAGGTGGAGGTGACGACTCAATCCTGCCGACGGGTGCCACTGACAGAAGCCCACCTGCGTGCAGCGCAATTTGTTTTCGGACAAACGGCGGCCGTTTCCAGTTACGACGAGTGTCAGAGGGCGAGGAAGCAGAGCGTGTTCCGAGTTAACCCCTCGACCCCACGGCGTCTTCGTCACATCTATAAGACGTGCCCAAACAGAGCGCAGAGGAAGAAGAGAGGCACTGATCTTGTTACTTACGGTGGAACCCGCTAATTAAATTTTCCCCTCTCTGTCGTGTCTGGCCCGTAACGCATGCCACATGTTCTGGTGTTAGTGAGCTCGCTGCGGTCTACTGCATTAAAATGGAACTCTTTTTTTCTCTATCCATGTCTGGTTGAAGGTGTTGAAAATATCTATTTAAAGGTATTTAAGATAATCAGTTATATACGGATGCTAAAAGATTCTGAAGGGCTGCGTAGCTCCTTAAAATGAGGAACTGAAAAAAGATCTGTTAAACCTAAAATATTCATTTGAAATTTCTATATCCATTATTTAATCGACTAGATTTATCCAGCTCCCTCATTCTGTAGTTGACCCCAAATCCACAATTTCACCCTCCGTAGATAAAGAAGATATTTCTTGACGCCATAAAAACTCAATGCAATGAATGGAAGGTTCCTTAAACAATGTGGCTTGGGGAGGTGCTGTTCATCGTCATTTTTTTTTTGGGCCTTTTTCCAGGCATCAAGTACAACGTCTCCATCGCGGAGAGACGCTTCAACCCTCGCGCCATGTTGGACAACCCGAACAAGCTGCAGCCTCAAAACCTGACCCTCTTACCCGGAGAGGAGGCCTGCGAACACATCTACTTCCACGTCATGGTGAGGCCCCGGGACGTCGGTCGAAATCAAACTCTCTCAACAAATAAGATTGGTTTGTTTAATTCAGCCCGATGCCCCACGGCAGGAGACCACAGACTACGCACGGCCCATCGTGTTTGCCGCTCAGGCGGAGCTCCAAGACCCGGCCCGCGGACCGGTCCTGGACGACAGCTGGCCTACCGTCGCGAGGACCGAGGTGTGAGAGACGGCTTGTCCTTTCCTCGCCGTTTGCCGCTTATATCGCTCAGTTGTTCTTCAACGCTTCAACGCTCTTCTGTCCAGCTGCCCTTCTGGAACGGCTGCGACGAGGACGACCGCTGCACGCCCGACCTGGCCCTCCGCAGCGCCACCGACCTGATGACCCGCAGGTGGGTCGGCGCGTGACAAAGCAGGCCCCAAAGTAAAAAAAAAAAAAAAGAAGATCCTCGGCTCACGATTTCGCCTTTTCTAAACCCCCTCCCCGCCCTCCCAGTCAGTTCTGTGCGCAGCCCGTCCAGTCCCGCGGGGCCTTCTGCCGGCAGCAGAGCGAGGGAGGGGGCGAGGTTTCTCTGCGCCTGCTGGAGGGGAACAGGAGGAGGATGGTGGTGGACGTCCGATTGGAGAATAAAGGAGAGAACGCCTACAACGCCGGCCTAAACATCACCTACACGCCCAACCTACGCTTCTCCAGTCTCATCGTCAAGGTGCATCCCACCGGCCACACTCACCTGTTGCATTATAGTCTCTTTATAGATTCCTGTAATTGTCGTTATAAGCACTTGTAAATACTCATAATTGCCTTTTAAAAGGAGGGGGGAAAACAGAAGGGTCAATAGGTTCAATTATGACACATCAAATATTTGATCTCTAATTTCATTCAGTCGATATATGTCAAATTAATAGAAAGATAAAAATCTATTTTTATACAAGAAGGCTGGGGTCTAAATGGAAACACCCACAACTAAAATCATTAAGACCACCAGCCTTTCATCAGTCGTGTAGCTCAGCAAGAAACTAAATCACTCTGAGTTAAACCATACAATCCCTACAAAGCTGTGGTTGTCTACTCCTGCTTTATAACAATGATAATAACACAAAGTAAGGCTTGTATCGTCTTCATCGTCGCTGGTCACTGACGTTTTGAATGGAATGACATCTGTCTCGGCCCTTTACTGAAAGCAGACTTATAGTTCACTTATAGTCGCTTATGACCAACCTGTAATGTATCATATCTGCCAACACCTCAGGAACACCCAATGCCCCTTTACAGTAACTCCCTTCACATGATAATGTGAGAATAATAATACACTGCAATCCGGTCAAAAATTAAAATGAGCCGCAATTATTATTTGTATTACTACTATAATCGCACTTATTATATAAAATAATGGCGTCATTTTAAAATGCTTCTTAATGTGCTGTTATAAAGTATTTACTGTTATAAAGCTTTAGAGATATTTATAAATGCTTATTACTATAATTATACCGCGCTATATTTAGAATCCAATGATCACATCGAGGTTGTAGAAAAACTGTTATTATTTCCCATCCAGGACAACTCTGACATCAAAATAGAGTGTTTAATTGAGGACAAACTGAGGACTGAGAAGATCTGCAACGTCAGCGCTCCCTTCATGAGGGCCAAAACTCAGGTGAGACATCTGAATTATTCGTCTTTTTATTAATCCACTAAATATTGTTTCATTCCTTGTGAAGTTGTGACTTTGTTTAGAATTTGCAGTTCGCACATATTAAAAAAAAAACTCCTATTCGACATTTTGCTTTTGGGTGTTTTAAGCGAAAAGTTGTTAACTATGCGTTTTTCACGAGAAAGGTCACGCTCCCTCCAAAACTTTCTGCTATAACCCACGGCCTTCTTCGGGGAATGTGACTTCCACTCCTACCAAGCAAAAACCTTGCTAGATAAAAGAATAAAACATTTAAAAAACACTCCTCCGCAGCCCATTGAGCTCATTTTTCCCCTTCGGCTTCGGCCCGGAGCGCCAGGTGAGACCAGAGGGAAAGACAGCGAGTGAGCAGTTGGTCCTCCATCTGTTACTCTTCTCACGTTCAATTCTGCTGTCTCCTCCAGCCTTTTAACGTCAACGATATTTACGAGACTCCGGTGTGTTTTACAGCGGAGCGTCAAGTTTTTTTTTTTTTTTAAGAGGGTGATGTTTGAATTAACTTTGATGGGGATGACACAGCTCTCCAGAAGCATCGGGCAGGTTGTGCCCTCGGTTCCCCCCGATCAAATGCCGCACTAACGAGGCAACGAGGGGAGTTTCGTCAAATGCCCTGACCGCGACGTCATTATCACAAACAACAGCGTCTCCCGGGGCAACTGAAAAAAACATCGCCGCACTTTGAGCTCCCGGAGACAACTGGACCGAATGGGGGGGGGGGGGGGGGGGGGGGGGACTCTTGTGAACTCGGGTCGAGTGATTCATAGGCGCCTCTTCCAGCCCAGAATTTTTTTTTCTGGCTGGTTCTTGACCTGCGTTAAACCGGCGCGCACCGCGACACAGACGCACACAAACGGGGCGGCTTTTTAGCGGCTGACGGGGAAACGCGGCGCAGGGGGTTGCGTGCGGGGGGACTTCATCAGCCCCCACAGGAGGGAAGGGGGGAATTTCCACGTTTTCAACTATGCTGCTGCACAGAAACCCGCCTCGCCGCGGACCGCCGTGTCTTCCAAACCCCATCCACCACTCGCATGCCTGTGTGTGTGTGTGTGTGTGTGTGTGTGTGTGTGTGTGTGTGTGTGTGTGTCTTCTAAATGGCCGTCAAGACAGATTCATCCAATGGTTTCGGAGAATGGACAGAAAGATAGAAGGTTTCTTTTCAAGGTCATTTGTGACGAATACAACAACAGGAGATCTAAGTATGTGGAAATAGCCACTAAAAGTAACATGACACATTTAAAGAAAAAAGAAGCCCAATTCCCGCTGAAGGAACAGTGCATAAGTGTCATCAGCCTGTTTTAAATGGAAATTTCACTTCTCCGCGGCCTTTGAAAAGGTTGCGAACCATCAGAAAGTTTTTTGTGAGAAGTTTTGTCATAAAGTTCAGTATGTTTATGGTGGAATAGAAGCATAAAGCATCAGAAAATGGAAATACTACCGGCATGGAACTTAAACTTAGGTGATTTCAACCACTGAAAAAAGGTTTTCTGTCGAGGATGAGTCGGACTCTACGGGGGAGGGAAGCTTCAGTGAACCGTATAAAAACCTCTTTGATCACACGCACATTACAACGTTCTCCTCTCCGCTCCTCTTATAGTTTCCTCTTCTCCCCTCTAAGGCTCCTCTCCTCCCCTCCTCCCCACCGCTGCTCCGCTCTGTCGACTCGGTCTCTTCTGTTCCTCCCTCTCTCCTCTCGCTCGCTCTTCTCACCCTTTACCTTCATTAATACGTGTTACAAGTCGTCTCGATGATTTGTATTTACTGCATTGTCTTCACCTAAGGGGACCTTCTCCTCCTTCCCGGGGTCGGAGCGCAGCAGGTTATTGCAGGCTTTACTCCTTAATCCACGGTGCACGATGCAGGGCCTCTGTGCCCGTGGACATGTAAACAGGAGCACATGGGGGCTGGGGGCTGTTTCGGTAAGTTTGTGGTGATTCTTCTGAGCCGTATTGTTTTCCTCGGCAGGTGTCGTTCCGTCTGGAGTTTGAGTTCAGTCGGACCGTCTTCCTGCAGCACGTCAGGGTGACCCTGGAGGCCAGAAGGTGTGAACCTCCTGTTGGGATGGAGACCTTTTTAACTGTTTCAAATCGGCGAGGAAGACTTCCAGCGCACGCGTCGTCTTTTTTTTCCCCTGCAGTTGAGCTCCAGGGATGAATAATTTATATTCAAATACCTGGTGTGTCTCGCTGTAACATCTTTGTACACCTTGTTTTAATACTTTCTCACTTCGACAGCGATGGCGAGGAGATGAGCACGGCGGATAACTTCAATGACATCTATTACTCGCTGAAATACGAGGGAGACCTTCTCTTCACTAGGTTTGTCAATTCCTGAATGTCTTACCAAACAAAGCATGATGCCGATTGTGGAAGCAGTTGATGTGGAAGTACAGGTAACTGATCTCTTACTGGAAAAGTGATATTTTATCATTTAAAAAGGCATTGAATTAGTGTAAGTTGCTGTCACTTATGCAAAGTGGACACATGATTAGTTAGTGATTTGTGCTCATTCTTTTCTTCCAAAGGGATTCAAATCCGACTCGATATGACATCAAATCAGAGCTGTCGCTGGAGGAGCCCGGAGTCATCGGTCCTCTTTTCAACTTCACGTTCCAGGTGAGAGCTGAAAGCATCGCCATTATTATTGGACCGTTATGGTAAATGATGCTTTCAGAATATTTTCATTGTTTCCCATTGTTTTTGCCGCCTCTCAGATCCAGAACCTCGGCTATTTTCCAGTACGAGATCTGCAGCTGAACATCGAAATCCCTGAAATGACAAAAAATGGGAACCAACTCCTGCAGATATCTGACTTTTCTATTGACCAAGTGAGTGTGGGAGCCTCCGTTAGTTAGCTGCTCTCAGTCAGTGAAATACCTGATTTCTTAATGGATTGTTTATAATGTCTCATGTGTACTTTAGTGTGAAAGCATGCATGCATGTGCGATGTCCATTATTAGTTCTGGGCTCATGCTGTGCAGACATCAGGTTGACACCTACTAACGGGAGATTCTACTTGCCCCCCCCCCCCCCCCCCCCCTCAGAGAGACGGATCGCGCTGTTTGCCGCCTCAGCATGTGGCCCAGAGCAGGGCGGCACCGGAGGACCTTTCCCGCTTCTCCCGCTTGGTAAAGTGCAAAACCAACCAAAATCCTTCCCTCTTTTTTTTTTTTTTTTTTTACTAGATTTTTACTTTCAAAAGACTGATGTCCTGCTCGTTCACACAGAACCGGTCCAACACTCTGACTCTGCCGATGCAGTGCACCCTCAACGTGGCCTCCAACAGGGAAATAGCGGTTCGAATCACAGGAGCGCTACGAATAGACACCTTACATGCAGTGAGTGTTAAAACATGCATGCATGCATGCATGCAGGTTTTATAATGACACATCTGCAGTGGCGACAGCTCTGTCTGTGGGATGTGTTTGTGAAAACTTAGCAGAATGTTTTCATTTCCTCTACAGCTGAAGTTTAAAATCCTGGAACTGGGAACCAGCGCATCAGTGGAGCTTCTGTCCTCCAGCCCCATGTTTTTACACGAAGAGAGGCCTGTCAGACATGTGAGTGAACACGGATTAATGCTGCCAACGGCCCGTGTTGGACCCAACTCAAATCCGACCGCATGAAAAATCACCATCCTTCCATCAGACTTATCGTTTACCCGTACTTAACGCAAGCCAATCATCGTGGAACGGAACCGATACAATGACATTGCTGCTGCAGACGAGCACGGCTCTGCATACCCGGAGCAGTGAATAATCAGACAGCGACACGGCTGGTGTTGGGGAGCACGTGTGCTGTGTGGTGCTCAGGGACCGAAAGGACCAGCGGCACAACGTGGAACGGGCCGGACTCCTCGTGCACTGATCTGTGCTGCCACCTACTGGCCAGGTCAAACTGTCCTACAGCGACTCTGTAACCGTGATAGACAGATTTAGTTGAGCTGAGTGTAAGCTCTAAATGTATGTGTGCCTTTAGTGGCAAACCTACTTCTGACATGCGATATGTTAAGGGGGAAAGTTTTCAGTATTGTTTCAATCTCATTTCTGATATATTGCCATTGTTTAGCGTGGAATAAACATCCCATGTTGGACTTGTCCGAGTGTCCATGTAAGGAATGAAAGTAGAGTAACAGAGATCTGGAGTTATAATCCCGTGTAATCATCATCATCGGATCTGGAAATGAAAAAATAGTCTCTGCATTATAACACTAGACGAGAGATGACTGTGTTTCTCAAAAGGATAAAGCTGTAATCACTTATTTTCCACAGATAATATTGGAGATCAGGAAGGAGGGGGATTACAGAATCTCTAACTGGATCATTATTGGAAGCACGCTGGGCGGACTCTTATTGTTAGCCCTGCTCAGTCTCGCTCTATGGAAGGTAAGTCATCATGAAAAGCTCAGTTTTTAAAGAGTAATTACTGTATATTGATTAATATTGATAGGGAATACATTTGTATTCAATTCTCAACGTAACCTTGCTACATTCTGTTAAAACCCTGGACTGTAGCCCCAGTGTACGGTTAGCCTGCCGCCCTCTGGTGGAGAGCGAGAAATAGCGGCTGTACTTGTAGAAAGGTCGAATTTGATGGTGATTACAGACAAAAAGTGTTCGTATAGCTACGGATGCTGATATTTTTTTTATTCTGCCTTGTGTCTTGAAAATAAGGTTTTGCCTGCGGCACGATGTCTAGAGACAACAGACAGAGGAAAATAATCTGAACTAAACCGTTTAATCGTGTGACTTCCCTATACGTGCATCTTTTTCCGCTTGAAGAAATTCCGTGGAACCTTATTTTGAAAGAAACAGGAAGTCTCGCACTATTTCTGTTTTTACTGTACATCGTCTTTCAAGTGTTTCAATGCGCTTTGCACGTAACAACTACTTGCAGTCCTCGCTAAGTCGACCTAGAGGTGACCTCTTGTCTGACCTCTCAATAGATGGGATTCTTCCGGAGGCAGAAGCGCAGGGACGAAGACGAGCAGGAGGCCAACGGCGCCGTGGCCGAAGAGCGGTAACGCAGGCTGAGGGCCCCCCCAACAGACACCTTCTATTCCACAGGGGACCCGACACTCAGGGACCGACCCGCCACCCCCCCCCCGCCCCCCTGCTCCCCCAACACCACAGTGCCCCCCCCCCCCCCCCTCCCCCCTGCATTGACAGCTCGGCATCACACGCTGAAGCGAGGCTCACTCAGTGCACTGGATCCGACCCCTGACCCCGAGAGTCAGCACTGCCCCGCCCACTCAGCGTCCCTGCACTGTTGCGGCATCAAGGGCCGTCCTTCGTCCGCGTGGTTCCCCGCGCACTTCGACCACGACTTGCCCCTCGAGGCGAGCGTTAGCCAGCCCCCCCCCCCCCCGGCTTTCTATTGTCTCTTCCTGATGTGTATTTATTTAATTCTTTTGGAACACATGAAAAACCTCAAGGGTGATTTGCCACCCAAAACAGCCACCCCCAATTTAAGGTTACTATGCTGTATGTTGATTTGGATGCTTAGAAGATTATTTTTAATCTGCGACATGTTCGGCTCACTTTGCATAATAATTTATGAGAAAACTGAACGGAAGTTTCTAGAGGACGATTCACTTTGTTTAACTCGTTTCCTGAATCTTCTTAATCTGCATCCGCTCTTAAGACTTCGCTTCTTTTCTTTTTCATCCTTGGATTTTATTTTTATTTTTTTTTACATTTGATGCACTTTTGTACAAAACTAACTTGAATTTTGTAAATAGTCAAGATAGTCAAGTTTTTGTATACCCTTTAAATAGTATAATGGTTTTCAGTATTTTCCACATGGTTTACGGCATTATTTTCTAAGTTAAGCAGCAAGGCTTTGAGTCACTGACCTGTTACGAGACGTTGCATGCCTTTTTAACACGCACTGCATCAGAGCAAAGGGGATGCGCACAAAGTGGATTTCAACAAAAGAACAATTCTCACCAGGAACCGGAACTCGTGTAAAGAAATATGCCTACAAAATAAAACTGTATAGTCTCAGAATGTCTTTTTAATAAACACCTGGGGCGACTTCGACTGCACATACGAAGCCTCGAGAACCACAAGTGTTGTTTCCTAAAATCCTTTTTTTAATGAATCTATATTATATATTTGGCAATGAACGCATGATACTAAATATATGATAATAAATATGTTTAAAGTAGATTTGCATGTTAGAGTGTAAATCAGTGTTAATGTTTTGTGAGGAATGAAAGTGGCAGGTGTTTATCATGACTTCTGTTCTCATGCAAATATGAAAGCATTGGGTTTTTTTTTTTTTTTTTTCAAACTCCTATCACAATGAACGAATGGCCTTCAAGGACTTCAGCGACTGTGGAGCCAATCCGGAGAATAACCGACGCACGGATCCAGCTGCCATGTGGGGAGGTTGATTGAAACGGTCACTTTGAGTTTGATGCATCCGGTCGACACACTAACCATCTGCCTCTGACATCCTGGGGAAGTTCTAGCAGAAACCACAGTGTAATTCAGACTCCAAATATATTATTCCATTTGGAGTAGTTTATTTAATGATTAAGACTTGTCTCTGTAGTTTTACATGTTAGTGGGGAACATATTTCAACTCTTTTCTCCCCCAAATATCCTTTGGTTTTGGATCCGTAAGTTTTAACTTGTTATAGCAGTTTGCTCCGTGTGGACTGGTCATTTCTTTCATTCAACTGTTCCTCAGATGGATCTTCTTTCTTATTCCGCCCCCTTTCCTTTTTCAGTCTCTTTGAAGCACTGTACAGCGCTTCATGATACAAACCCTTCATCTGGATGAAAGATTTCAAAAAGACAAAGTGTCCTCTCAACCATCCAGTAGTGTACATGAGAGAGGATATATAATATCAGCATGATTAACAGATTAATTGAGGTGAATGGCAGTAGGATATATGGGGTATGTGTGTGTATGTGTCTGGCGACCTGTTCAGGGTAAACTGAAATCAATAATATTGTCTTCAGATGACATCAATTACAAAACCAACCATGTTGGAAGAAGTCATTTAGCAATTTCCTATGATGGTTATTTCTTATCATAGGTCAGAAGTCTGTGAAATATTGTGTTAATTGTACAAGTTGAAATGACTTCAGCACAGACCATATATTTTCTTTCCCGCATAAATTAATGCATCTTTATTTTAAAAGTGCTCCTGAAAAAAAACCCACATTCAACATTTTTCCTTCTGTTCCTGGGCGTTCGTCCCTTTTAATCATCTTTAAAAGCTATTTGGTGATTGTCTGCCTTTCAAACGAGGCGCATCCATGCATCTCGATTTTGGTTTGTGTAAAGCAAAGCAGATCAGGTGGACAAACAATACGGGGACTCACATATTCCCAACACAAAGCCATCATTACCATTCACACCGTCCCTGCAGCATCAAGGACACGCCACACAAAAGAAGTAGGAGGACGTGGGACGGACTCTCATTTTGCACACAAACCCGTCAGCCAGGAGACTCTGTCCAAAAACCTGAAAGGGACCCGATGTCTCGCCTCTCTGCAGCCGCCATCATCCTCTCCGGGACAATCAAAAGGCGTTTGGAGCTGCAGTATTTCATTGTCTTATCAGAGTGAGATAAATTTGTCGGTGGGCCATATCCCCCCCCCCCTCCCCCACGCCCCCCTCCCCCACACACACATTATCTGTACGCTGCTTGAATGTCACAATCAACAAATCAGGAATGACATTTCCCAAAAACCTTCAGGAAATTGTCCTTGTTAAAAGCAAAAGGAAAGACTTTCGAATAGCAACTGTGGCTGTTGTTAGTCTGTGAAAGTGTGCCCGTATTGTGTGTGTGTGTGTCTTAAATGTGTCTGTCTGCGGGAAGATGTGAAGATGTGCAGTCACAGTCTCAAAATGAAGGCTGAGTTTGAATAGGTGAGGTCGATCAGATGCATACGTCTACGTGTGCTCTGTGTGGTGCAGGAGAAGGAAACATCTGTAACCACTTTGAAAAGTCCATTTATTAACAGGCAGACATGGGTAGCAAACATTGCAAATGTGTTATTACATCATTCATTTGAGGTTCCCCTTCATTATTAAACCGTCTCTCTCTCGCTCTCTCTCTCTCTCTCTCATCATAAATGCATCTTCTGCGTTAGAGGAGAGAAAGGAAAGATGTCCCTAAGCTTGTTCGTCCAGCTATTTTGCGACAGTTTTGGGGATTTAATGAAGTCTACATTACACTTGTCATACATTGTTCATGTTCATTGTGATCGTTCCTGGATATAGTGCACAGTTACTGCTGCATTACGAAAGCATTACGCACGAGTAACAACGGTAACAGATGGAAAAAAATCGACACGAGGTATATTTTTATTTCAATCTTTTTTTAGGTGGCGTCTTGGGTTATGCTGGAGCTTGGTAAACCTTTACGGTCTATGATGGACAGCAAGGACTGGTTATTATCCAAAACCTGGAGAGGCACGACTCCCTGGGTTTCCCCCTGCGTAAAATAACGCGTCGTGCCAACCGGGTTGGATATGGACGGAGTGGAGACTCTCCAGATCAAACCGCTGAGCATCTTCCTGATCTCTGGCCTCATCAGGCAGTAAAGCACCGGGTTCAGGCAGCTGTTTGCGTGCGCCAGGCACACGGTGACCGGGAACACGTACGTGTGCACCAGGTAATACGACTTATCCCAGTCAACCGCGTTAAATTTCACCAAGACCCCCCAGAATGTGATGGCGTGGTTTGGCATCCAGCAGCAGAAAAAGGACAAGACCACAACAGCGACCGACTTGGTGACTCTAGACCTCCGTTTGGGGTTGCCGCCGCTCATGCTGCGCCGTCGGACGAAGCGCAGGAGCATCAGGTAGTTTACGCACACTATGAGCATGGGGATGACGAAGGCGATCAAGATTTTCTGGATGTGATAGAGGGCGAGCCAGTCGTGCCCGTCGGGGAACTTTAGGAGGCAGAGTTTTTCTCCGGCGACCACGGTGGCGGCGGAGAAGACGCACGTCGGCGCCGTGGCCACCGTCGCCGCCACCCAGAGCACCGCGCACACCCACTTGACGCGCCGCGACCTCCCGTGCGCTTTTTTCCTCAGGGCCGAGGCGACGGACCAGTAGCGGGTCACGCTCATCGCGGTGAGAAAAAACACGCTGGCGTACATGTTCATCACGGTGACGGAGAGGATGATTTTGCACATGGCGTCTCCGAACGGCCAGCTGAAGTCCAGCGCGGTGTCCACGGCCCAGAAGGGCAGAGTGAGCACGAACTGGAAGTCCGTCACCGCCAAGTTGATGATGAAGAAATTGATAGTGGACCTCTTCCGACCTTGTCGCAACCTCATGAGGAAAAACACCAGCAGATTCCCCACCAAACCCACCGCGCAAACTACCGAGTACACCACGGAGATGAGTATCCTCAGGACCGGGGTTCCGTCCGCGCTCACGTCGATGTCTTCGAAGCTGAATCGGTCATCTCCGGGTGAACTGCGGTTACATGCCCCGCTGTGGTTAAACACGTCATCCATGTTGTAGAGTCGGGGAGCCCGGACGGACGCCGGGTCGTTCCGGCTTTACGCGCACACAGCCCCCAGACGGATGCGAACCACGCGCACGGTGATAGCGCGCGCGTCTGAGCTCTCCATCCCCACCGGTCTGTCAGTCCGAGTCGGCTTTTATGCAGGTGAGTCGCTGCGCTGCCGAGCCGCGATTGGTTGCACAAGACGTGACACAAACTGAGGCGACGCGGTTCCAGAAATGAGCCCGATGCGTCCCGACCACCGGAGGACGGCTTTGCAGACTAGTTTCCCTACATGAATATATTGATGTTTTATTAGCAAATCAGCTCATTAAGCCTGTGGCGATGGTATGTTGGCCAAAAGGTAATTTTTCGATAAAATAAATAAAAAAATACCAATTCCTTGTAGGAAGAAGTAGGACCCAAAGAATAAAGGTCAAAGAAAGTATGATGCTTGCGTCAGTGGTCCACGGTGACTCGATTCTGCCGCTAGAGGGCGCCGCAGCTCAAAACGATGAAAACAAAGCAAAACAACGACGTGAAGTCTGTCTTTTGTTTTTCAAATCAAACTTTACTCCACTTTAGTTGTAACCAAAGATATACTTTTCTTTCATTTCATGTCATACAAACATCAAGGAAGTGCTTTCAAACAACATCTCCCCGCATGTTTGTAACATCTCATCGTTTCTCTGACTCCAAGCCAACGCAATTTTTGTATCAGCTGCGGGTCCTCACGTGACCCCCCCCCCCCCCTCCTCCTCGGCGGACTGAAGCAGATCGGATTCCTCGGAGTAGCGTTCCCCTTTAAGCCCGCGGGCCAGCCGAGACATGGCCCATTGTCTTAAGTCCACCCATCGGTGGGGGTGGCTCTGCGAAAGTTTGCACGGGGTAAAAAAAGAGCTTCTAAGCTGTCACTTGGTTGCTGGTGGGAGACCGATGGGAGGACGGAGGGACCAGCAACGCGTCAACCAACGTTGGTTGGGGGGGGGAAAGAAAGAAAAGAAATGAGGATGCAACAAAGAAAGCCCGTGGAGGAGGACGATGTCCGGGCCTAAGTTGGAGAGGTTTTTCTGGGTTGGGGACTGTCACCGTTTTCAGTGCACGGACGCAACAAAGAGAAACGCGTCACCAGCAAAGGTGGAAGTGGTTTGAAAAAGGTCAACTGACGCGCTGTTAAAAAAAAAACATTAATAAATGTTCCCAAAAGAAAGTCTGCCGCCTTGACAAAAAAAATGACCCGTTTGGACTGCGGGGTTGACGCTGCGGGACGGGGACTGTCCCCCATCCACCTCTTCATCGCCCTTCTGACGGCGCTGGACAACTGCAACACATCGGGACTACCGCGTGAACCAGGTCAGTACGAGCCTAAAAAAAACCAAACTTGGCCAAAATGTGGTACTCGGGACACCGCCACGTCCTCTGGACGTGCTGTTCGTTGCGCACATGTGGCTCATTGCGCATCTAATTGCGCTCGGAAGCGCGCCAGCGCGCCAGCTGGGACTCGTGTTTACAAAGTTCCTTCCGACCGCTGCAATTAAACCCGAGGCTTGTCTTTCCATTGAATCATTCAGCGTGGGGGGGATGAGAAGCATCCCTCCCCAGCGCAGCTGACCCCCGCGTGTGAAGGCCAGGAAGCGTGCGGGGTCTTCTGGGTCATCTGCAGCGTGTATTGTTGTTCTCGCGATGGAGCGGGTGTCCCTTCGGCTTTTTGAGACACACTTTTTTTTCAGTCACAGTGGGAGTCCTCGCGTCAGAGAAGCGATCCTCCATCGTCTCTACCTCACGGCCTCCCTCTCCCCCCCCCCCCCCCGGGGGATTTGTGCTTTGGATGTTGACGGTCACAGTTCTCCTGAGGGACCTAGTGACAAGTAGATCACAGTCTGGATGCGTTCAGTCAAACCCTGAGGAAATCCCCCGGGCCTTGAGATAAGAAAGTATATGATTATTTCTAAGTTACAGACATGAAAAAGGTCAATAGTAATGATTTCAGGTATTAAACTAGTTTATCTCTAATACTGCTAAGCAACTGGACCAAGGCCTCCTCTTTGTTCTCTTTCTTGTTGCATAAATATACCATTTTGCATGTTTTTAAAAGCAGGTAAAGGTTAGTCATCAGACTACCAATCATCATTTCTAGCCAACCTGGTGATTAAATAGTTTGCCCACATTGTTAACCTCCTCCAAGCTTACAGCTGCTCGCGCCTTCCTTTGGGTTTTTTTCCCAAATTGAATATGACGTCTGACTTCTCTCCCTCACAGAACATAATCGCTCGTTGACCTGCGTCCGAGGAGCTCCGCTGCTTCACTGGCCAGATGCAGCGAAGTCGTCCACGTTTAGAATTAACTTACTGATGGCAGCCACCACTTCTGCAATTAATCCGCTGGTGAAATCGGATATTTTTTGGTGCGCTGTAGCCGACTGACTGAAGGGATGAAAGCAAATCCCCTTTTGAGCGGCCTTTCACAAAGTGAAGACTTTATAATAGTGAAGGTTAGTCGCACTGGGTTCCAGACGCATGACGCCCACGTCTGCATTCATGAAAAAAACGTGTTTGTGAAGGTTATCTCATGTACGGGATGAGACCATATTTTACCTCCTCACAAAGCTTTGTGTGAAACGTCTTTTTTTTGCCCGCGGTGGATTTCCATTGAGTGACACTGAGCCAATGAGGGTTCAGCACGTGCAAAGGCAGGGAAAGTGAAAATCATCTGCAAGAACATCAATTTAACAGTAACATATCCATTTGATGCGAAATGCAATCTTTGTGTTGCATGTATGATTTGTTCACATGTAGGAAAGAAAACTTGCATCCAAAAAAAGCGCTGCAGCTGCAATATTTTAGTCCACTCGATTCCATTAGAACTCATGATTACAGTTAATTCTTGCCATTCCATCTTAGATGCACTCTCCTTTTTTTTTTGTTGAGCTGAATGAAAGCGGTTATCATTGTTGTCATTGACTTTGTCTCCACTGCACAATGCACCAGAAAACATTTCTGCGCTCGCGTGACGGTCTGCAGCTGTCTGACGGATGAAACACCCTTGCGGGTTTGTTTAGAGCTTCCGCCCCTTTTGTTTATGGCTTTGCAGCCACTTTAATTACCCTCCTCTCCCGCCCCCCCCCCCCCCCTTCATTATTTATGAACCCATCTTCTCTTCCCACCGTCGCTTTCACAGAGCGATTTCCGCAGGATCTGCCTCGGCACGATGTGGTTCACCCCACTCGGGTGGATGCCAGAGGTCACTTCCTGTCCAACTTCCTGTCTCACCATGTGGGCCGCGTCCAGCGGCGGGAAGCCTCCGAGGGCCCAGCGGAAGGGGATCGAGTCTACTACCAGCTGTGGCACGGCGGCCACAGTCTGCACTTCAACCTCACCCTCAATCCGCACCTGCTGGCGCCGGGCCTCCTGACGGAGAGGAGGCGCGGCGGCGTGGAGGGGGCCCGCCTCCGTCCCGCCGGCTCCTCCCAGTGCCACTTCTTGGGCGAGGTGCGGGACGGGGTCGTCGGTAAAGGAAGCGCAGCCATAAGCACCTGTGATGGACTGGTGAGTAACTTTGAGAGGCCGACATACACCTTTTTTTTTTCACCATTTGAACATGCAGAGCAGCATCTCTGGGCTTTGCTTGGGTTGTTCAAATAGTTCTTTTAATTAACACTCGGAACAAAGCTCATTGTTTTTTATTATGGATTCTGCTGGAAAATGAAGTATTTAGCTTCAAGTGCAGCGAATCCCCGCTGAGATTACCCTCGTCTGTAGCGCTGTGTTCACACTCCGCGTGCTTCGCCTTACTCGAGTGTGGAGCCGACGCCGGCGGGAATTCAATCGAACGCCAGACTAGCCCCCCCCCCCCCCCCCCCCCCGCTTAAAGTAAACAAACATTGCCTTCGGAGTGCAAGGAAAGAGTCGGTCATAATTCCTCGTGGGTGGATCGTGTTTTCTGCCCTTCATCAACACGGTGAACAGGATTCTGATTAACTCAGAAGCAACTTCACAGTGCACCTGAGGACGTTGTGTGTGGCGGAATTAACTTGTCACGTTGAAGACTATCTGAGTTTCTCTTGAGGTAAACACCACCTTTGAGGATTGCGGTCCGAGGCTGTCTCTGCAGCGCCGTGGACGTCCTGCAGGTCTTTAGTCACGAACCGATCCCGCAAACACACCCCTGCGCCTGGAAGAGAGCTTGAGATCTAAAGATGGTCGAGTCTCTTTCACGTTGATGTCACGGTGTGTCGTTCTATAGCGACTCGCTGCGAGCAGCGGGACTGGGGCAGCTCCAGGGATGCAGCAACCTTCCCCCACTACACATGCCTTCATGTTGTTGTGAGGCCCCGCTCCATATAAGAGCTTCTCATCTCCCCCCATAACCGACCACTACTTGCCACAAAAATCCCCTTCAACGGCCTTCCCGGTGTGTAATTACGTCGGATGATGACCCCCCCGCTGGATGAAAGCCGGGTCGACATCAGTGGACGGTTATGACCGCTGTTTCTGTTTGGTCCTGACGGAGCTGCTTGATTACTATTATTTTGTTGTCTGTATACATGAGGGATGGTTGTTTGGATCCTCCAAAGCCTTTTGTCAGACCGTCAGAGACGAGCCTTCTGAGAGTAATTAAACGCGTCCTCGTGGCGGAGGAGTGATGAATGCTGAAGCCGGATGATATTTATTTATATGTAGAATTGGTATTTGTTCATCCGGTCGTCCAGCAGCTCGACTCAACAAGGAACCCAATGAGATTTTCAGGTTTAAAGTTCACAGTCACCGGGACCTCCGGTTGGGTCATTATCGCACGAAGAGGTTGGAACCATTTCATTGGTCAAGGAGCACTGTGACCTCACAAAAACCCACATCCTTCACGTCCATCATGGATCGAAGAAGTGATGAAACTCTGCACAGAGATCTCTATCATCTCTATCTTTGACCTTTTTTGAATTCCTAATGAGTTTGGAAAAAAATGTTCCCTTTTTACAAAAGAATCAGTAAGTGGGGTCATTTCATTGAATCACGTAGGACGGCACTGAATGAGGGCGTCAGCGTTTTTGACCTGCGCCCCTGAACAAGTAGTTTATATTATATTATATATTCTACTCAAACAATCCCAAAATGACACAAGTCTGTTGTTGTGACCGTTGCACTGCGCTAGGAGCACGTTGAATTAAACTAAGGAAACAGTAGAAGCAATGACACACACACACACACACACACTCAAGCCTGTGGTTTATTTGGCCTGCACTCAGTGGAGCAGCACCTCCCATCTCAACCCCCCTGTGACTGATTACTGAGGAGGTTAGGAATCCACGGAGAAGAATCCAACAGAAGCCCTTTTGCACAGTGAGACATGCGAAGGCACTGCATTCGTTTTCAGATGCAACGCTTGCATCGTTGTTCTCTGTCTCTGTCACAGAGTCCCACTGAAGCTGAGTCACGGGAGCAGAAGGTGGACAGGAATAATAACGACGGGTGCTACCGGAACTCGGCAATGTGTTTTTGGGTGGTAATTAATGTGACATTTGACCTTTTGTCCTGTGTCGACGCCCCTGTGTTCTGGAGAAGAATCAGAGATGTGAGGTCCGTGAGCCGTACTATTCCTTTAGCGTTTCAAAGCCAAAATATTCCATGTATAACAGAACAAAGAGATGGTACGATTTTGAAAACACTCCACACTTCCTGCAACGGCTTCACGGTTAAAGGATTGTCTTCTGATTTAGATTGAAAAAGCAATTCAAAAGTATTGTGTATTGTGGTTTCCTTCTGCAATACTGGTGAACTGTGATACTTGAATGTGAAGACCGGGTGTGAATGAAATGCACAAAGCACATCGTTTCGCTGTCGAAGTAAAACGGCGCTTCACGAAGGAGACGCTGACCTGCGGCGCGTCTTTTGTCCCCAGACGGGCCTGTTTCGGGTGTCCCACGAGGAGTTCTTCATCCGCCCCTTGGAGAGGTCCAGCGGGGACACCTCGGCGCCACAGTCCCACGCCGTCTACAAGCGCCAGGCGGGCCCTCCCTCCCGGAGTCCAGCCGCACAGCCCAACGGTACCTGCGGGATCACAGGCACGTCACACACACAAACACACACACACACACACACGTACGTGTCCATTTATAACAAGTTTGTTGTTCATTCGTTGAGAATGACTCATAAAATCCCAGACTTGAGACACCTCTCTAGAAAGTCAGAAAGCAATTTGAGCTCCTGAAATAGAAATTGTGCTCTTTCTCTCTCTGACGTCAATGCATCGGTTGTTCTTCTAATGGCTCTTATCTATAACAAGTTGTAAAAGGCGTATTTGATGAAATTGCACTTTCTTGCTCATTGTTCTGCTGAGTTTGTGTCTCTATGGTTGAAATGCACTCATTGTAAGTCGCTTTGGATGAAAGCGTCAGCTAAATGACGTGTGTGTGTGTGTGTGTGTGATCCAACAATACTTTACGTTTTGAGAAACATCTTAAAGCGTCAGACGATTGTAGTGTGTCAACTTTGTAGGTGGTTTTATGCAGAATATTCCATAACTTTGAAGGCGTATTTGTTGCTCTACGTCCTGCTCTCAAAGGGCCTCACTAGCCGGGCTTTCTTTCCTTCTCCAGACTCCCATCGGCGCCCGGTGGACCTCGAGAGGCGGAGGGAGCGGTGGGAGCACCGGCAGCAGAGAAGGAGCAGGAGAATACGCCAGCGCTCCGTCAGCAAGGAGAAGTGGGTGGAGACGCTGGTGGTGGCCGACGCCAAAATGGTGGAGCACCACGGGAGCAAAGCTGTGGAGAGCTACGTCCTGGCCGTCATGAACATTGTGAGTCGTGGCGACGCCAACGTTTCTGAAGCATCAAAATCACGTGTGAATGAATCACATGGTGAATTCTAAAATTAAAGAAGTCAAATAGCACGAGTGGGATATTGTGAGATAATTGATTAGTTAAATTAATGGATATTGACAAGTGTGTTCACAAGTTTCTCATTAATTATTTAAATAAAAGCTGACCAGTTGAGTATAGAAATCCTTGTTGACGAAGACAGAATAAATACTCAACTAGTTGGACGAGAGGAGAGCCGTCAGAGTATGTCAGGGTATGTCAGGGTATGTCGGGGTATGTCGGGGTATGTCGGGGTATGTCAAGGTATGTCAGATGATGGGGGCATATTCCCAGAAAGTAGCAATGAATGACTGTTTGAACAACATTTTAGTTAATCAAGTTTGGTCATTCCTGAACGACCAGAAGCTGCTTCCGTGTTCCCCATCCCGTGTGTGTCATGTGACGCGGCGGCTGGATTTACGGTCCTCTCCTTTAGCCTCTCGCGATCCCTCTCAACACTGCCTGCCGGGCAACCGACTCCCCCGCCTGTCACGGATTAGCGCATGAGAGGGTCCTCCCAAAAATAGAGCTCGTCAGGCGAGCAGCTACTGAGGGGGCCACCGGGACGTCGGGGGGGGGGGGGGGGAGGGGGGGACAGAGGAGCCTGCGCATCAGCAGACCCAACAGACAACAACACAGGCACCCGGGAAGCGTCCGTTATTCCTCACATCCTCTCCTCCCGCTTTGAACTCTCAAAGCCCCGAATGATTCAGTTGTGTGAAAAACAATCTCGCGCTGGATCAAGAAGGCAGGCGACCTTTCTGCAACCTCCAAACAATAAGTCACGGCATCATGTTCCTCAGCCACCAGCCGTTCCCTTGTCCCCCCCCACCCCCCCCTGCACGAGCCGTGGATAAGCAACCTCAGCAGCAGCAGCAAGGAAAAAGCCCTTTCACAGAAATAGCCCCCGACTTCCTGTCACAGGGTTCTTGTCCGTGCGCTTTAAATAGCTGCGGCTCTTATTGTCTTTCACCAGATAAACGATAGAGAAATAATAGACAAATTCAGCTGTAGAAACGTGTTGCAAAGTTGACGCGTGAGATGTGAGGGAACATTTGGATGTTTCTCTCTTTTATGCGAGTCTCCGTCTGAAGTGCGTCGCTGGGACGGAATCACAAAAAGGACACTGGCTCTTTGTAGTAACAGAACTTTATTTTATTTTTTTTTATTGCCGCCTAAGGTGCTCTCTTCCTTCCCCTCCGCATCTGTTGCAGTTTCTCAAAAGCACATTTGAGCTCCTCAAACTTAAGCGCCATGTCGGCAGAACGTTGAAAGAGTTTGACATTTGAACGAGGCGTTTATTGTGTTTAAATCTGGCTTTCTTAACTATTCTACAGTATTCTTTGAACAACCAATATGAACATATAGCTGCAACATTGTTTGTCACGAATGCAGATGAGCTGCTGTTGTAAATAATTATATTTCTCTAGCACGGATGAAGGCAGGTAGACTGCTACAGTAAAGGCGCTCACAGCCTTGTATAAGCGGGAGTTAATTTCACCTCAGACCTTCTAACCCCCCCCCCCCCCCCCCTTCTGATTCCACCGCTCCGTGACCGTGTTCTCCGGTTCTAAAACCCTCGCCGCCTGCGGCCCTTAAAAGCGCCGAGGTCTGAAATTATCACGAGTCACCTCGAGTCACGGTCAAGTGGATACTTAAGAAGAAGTGGATTGAAAGCGGCAACGCTCTGGAAATGATGTGCTGCTAATTATCCCACGTTAATGATAAAACGTGGTTTGATGTGTCTCATTAGGATTATCTACATGTCGTGCTGGCGAGGAATGATGCAGTTGTTGTTGTTGTTGTTGTTTTTTGTCCTTTTCAGGTGGCCGGTCTGTTCCGAGATGCCAGTATTGGGAACGCAATCAACATTGTTGTTGTTCGACTCATCCTTTTGGAGCAGGAGGAGGTTAGATGCTGTTTGTTTTTTGATCGTGAAATGTAAAATCCCTTAAAGGCACACTGAGACAGCAAATGTTTCCTGATCTTTTAGTTATCCTGATAAGCATGTTTCCAAATTCCAAAATACAACACAGCACATACAGCAGTGTGTCATGGTTTTTGTATGGAAGTCACACAGGCCCGAAAGCTCGAAAGCATTTTCCATCAAAGAGAGATGGAATGTTTCCCTTTGCGTGATGGCACTGTAAACGTCCCATTAAATAGAAACTTAAAGGCTGTGAGCTGCTGGCTGAATCTCCTCCCTCTGTCTCACTGTGACCCGTGGACCACCAGGAGGACTTGAAGATTACACACCACGCCGACAACAGCCTGAACAGGCTTCTGCAAGTGGCAGAAGAAGCTCAACACGAAAGGAGAGGAACACCCGCTGCACCACGATGTGGCAGTTCTGCCTCACCAGGTGAATTAAAAAGCCCAATTGATCCAATAATCGCCTCACCTCCACCAAGCAGAAGAACGTGAGTCCAGAATTGAAAAGTCATTCAGATTTACTGACTGAAGGGGTTCCAGTCCGTGTGCATTCATGTCATTAACAAATATATCAGCTGTCTACCAGATTAAGTTAACAGTCGAACCCCAAATACCTCAATAAATAAACCGTATACATATAATAATATATACAGGTGAAACTCAAAAAATAAGAATATCGTTTGTAGTATTTTATATATTATCTAGCCATAATCATCAAAATTATATCAAATAAAGGCTTGAAATATCTCACTTTGCATGTAATGAGTCTATATTAACATATTAGTTTCACCTTTTAAGTTGAATTACTGAAAGTAATGAGCTTTTGCACGATATTCATTTTTTTCGATTTTCAACAAAACAACTTAACAAATGCCACTTTCTTCTTCCAAAAAGATTTTTTTTTATATTTTCACAAGTAATCGATGTCAATAAGGTACCAGAGTATATTCAAACCATCTGAGAAGACTATTCGAGCTTGTTTGTAGAGATCCACATGACTTATGGGCCAGCTAATGTTTGTTTATTCATATCATTCTTAATGCATGTTTGTTTATCGGCTGGCCTCCTGTCATTTTGCAGTAGAGAAAGGGGGGGGGGGGGGGGGGGGGGACTTTTAAGTGTCCGTTCTGTGTCTCGCACTAACGCCCGACACGCTTCCCCTCAGGAAGGACATCTGCGCGGCGGCGAACGCGCCGTGTGCCACGCTGGGTCTGTCCCACGTGGCCGGCATGTGCCAGTCGCACCGCAGCTGCAGCATCAGCGAGGACACCGGCCTCCCGCTGGCCTTCACCGTCGCTCACGAGCTGGGACACAAGTAAGGCTTCACCGCGCGCACGCGCTCGCTGAATGCGGGTGGGTCTCTGTGTGGGGAGGGCGCCACGTTTTGGGGGGGGGGGGGGGGGGCTTTTTACGTGGCTGTCGACGCTTGTTTGACTGAAGGAAAAGGGCAGCGATCATCGGGGCAATGGGGAATGTGAGGGTCGGCACGTACAGTGAGGATTGAGAGTGGTCTCTGTCTGTTTGTAACACAAACAGTGGGACTTTTCTGTGAGGGAAATGTTTTTTTTTCACTGCGATGATGATTGTGCGTTAAGAGCCGTCAGGATTCTCCTGTCAGGCAATAATCAACTAAACTAAACGACCCCGATCCAACAAATCCGGCCCCAAGACGAGGCGCTGCTTGAACTTAAATTCGATATAATAACATGTTCTCCCCGTATTTTGATCCTTCAAAATGAGCCCCTTTTTATCTGCCATTGATCCGTTTATCAGTTTCTACAATATGGCCCCACTTCCTTCAACCAGTGACAGCAGTGTACGTTGTTATTTTGATTGTCCAGCTGAGCCTGAAGCATGTTTTTAAAATGACTTTATTCTCCACACTATGTGTGTGTGTGTGTGACGGGCAGCTCCCCTCCAGTCCCTTTATTGTGTTTTGTGTTAAACAATGTCCCAGATTTTATTAGTCTTAAGGGAGAAAGCAGAAACGTTTAAGCAAAATATCCAGATGTTAGTCATGGTAATGTGTCGTTGTGACTTGTTGTTCTTGCTGTTGTACCCGCTGCCTTTTAACCGCCCGCTCTGTGGGATGTGCTTTTATGTCACAGCTTTGGGATTCAGCATGATGGCAACGGTAATGACTGTGAACCAATTGGGAAACGACCTTTCGTCATGTCTCCACAGCTCCTGTACGGCACCTCCCCGCCCAGGTGGTCCCGCTGCAGCCGCCGGTACATCACCCGCTCCTCGAGTGAGTGTACAGCGACAGTGCAATGCATGCGCCACGTGCGACGCGTCACTATGCAAAAACACCAGGCGGTGCCTTCGACAGGATCTCCTCCACTTCAAGTAGATTACAAAGCTGCAGCTCTCTAACGGGTTTGGGATCGACGAACCGCGTCCCGACCCGAGGGCCGGCACGGCGCCGTCGTTTAACTTGTCCAATAAATACACAGGAACACACACACACACAGTTACTGATGATGAGTACCGCACACACACACACACACGCATGCACAGACACACACCTCAGTGAGTTTACACCCACAGAGGTTTCACGGGCTTTGCTTTCAGTAAACGTTGCTCACAAACCTAGTGTCAAACACACGGTTTATGGTTAAATGAGCTATTTTTTTTTTCCCAATGCAAAGTTTCAGTCTTCACTCACTGTAGTTTCCCCGGTTTTTCAGCTGCAGAAGCATCTGGAATTCATTTGGTGGGTGCTTGGCTGCCAGACAGCATTGCGGGCTTCTTGACTCCAAAAGCCTCTTTAGTCTGCTGGGAGGCGGATTCACAAAGGCCACTGGTTTATGTGTTTGTGTGTCTGGCTGTCGGTAATTAAAAGGAGACAAGAGGGTTTTCTCAAGGAGACAAGAGGGTTTTCTCACCACTTAAAAGGGAAATTTTTTTACACAGTTTATATCCGTGCATTTGTAAAGTTTTAAAGTACTATTGAATCGATTGCTATTAAATTTAAGCAGTAATTCCTGTTCCCCAAAGGTGATCCTCTTTGCTTTTAAAATGACTGCATTTTCTATTAATTTTTTTCCAATGTGGGACACAGCTACAGGTCATTTTTTGTACGTGATCCAAAATAACTTCCAGTACATTAAGGTTAAAAATCCTTCACTGCCGCGTCCCACGTCTCTCGATCAGCAGGCCGCTCCGAGATTCGCTAAATCTGCAGTCGCCGTTCGATGTTCGTTCCCCCCCCCCCCCCCGCGCGTTTTCCTCCGTCTTTGTCTCTTTGAGGGACAGCGGGACAAGGCTCCCATTGTGTTTGGTCTTTGTCGCCGAGCCTCCGCGCCGCTTCGGAGGTTTCGGTCCGTAGGTGTTTTACTCAACGAGGAATGCGAAGGGTCAGCAGAGTGGTGTAGAGGTTATTGACTACTCCTAAACACAGAGCCCCCCCCTCCCCCCACCCCCATCCCCCCCTTCAGATGTCCAGAGGAGAATTACTGACAGACGCCGGAGGCTAAGCGGCAAAAAAACCCCAAATTTCATGTTCACATAATTGCTGCCTGGAGGAAGCACAGGAGACGGCTCGCACACAACAGAATGTGTCATCGCGTCTAATTCATGAATTGTAATTTATTCAGGAAGTATTTTTCTTTCTTATTGAGATAAACATTCCAGGGACGCTCAGTTTAACAGAAGCCGCGGTTGAACCTAGTTTGACCTCTGAGCTGCGTTTTGTTCCGAAGGCACTGATGGAGAACATTTTAATTGCTGCTGTTCAACAGTAGGCACGAGGTCATTTCAGATTTGTGGTTACGTGTTTTTTTTAATTATTATATAGCACTTGTTATGATAGTACAACATTTTATTGACATGTGGACTAAACTCTGGCCCATTTTCCCATAGCAAGACGCATTCAATAGTAAATAATATGCATTCTTCATGAAGTTCCTGCTGTTTAAAATGTAAAATTAGCTCAGGAGGTCCAGATCCGATCTAAGAGATCGGTATCGGGCCTGAGATATTGATTCAGAGCAACGTTTGTGTGCGTGTGCGTGTGTGTGTGCAATATGAGGCTGCTTTTCTACATAATTTATGTGCACTTATTCAGTTTCAGCTCAGCAGGAGAGTTGCACGAAATCCCTGCATGCAAAACAGCCAATTACAGTCATTTGTGCAATCTATGGAAAAGATGTACTGATAACGATAGATAAATGAACAGGTGACAGTTCATGCAGGTAACACAGGCAACAGGAGGACATATTTAAAGGGAAAGGTCAAAAAGACTACATAGGTGGTTAATTAGGTAATATTTTGTAATAAATACAATAATTAAAGGAAAATATGTCTGTGGAAAACGATTCTATCAAACAATCCCGACGACACGATTCCAACGAAACGAACAATCCCCCCAAAACGACGCATAAATGGAGTCACCGCCCGTCCCTGCAGGCCTACCACCAACACCCCCCCCCCCCTCTCCTGCTAAAATTGAAATCAAATATCCGAACAGAATACTCGTTATTGTGGCAGACAGAATTAAGTGTAATTGGCTCCGCTAATGGGAAGCGCGATAACGAGACACGTAACAAGCTTTTAAGCGATGCCCTTTGCTGCGCTTCCTCATTTAAAAAGTGGTGATAATGACGCTGCAGTTTTTTTCCCCTCCTCCTGCGGCGCGTTGGCGCAGCGGTCAAACCCCCCCCCCCCACCCCGAGACAAGACCATCAATCAAAGGATCTCGACGTTCAAAGTCTAAAAAACGACACCCGAAGAATCAGATTGCGGTGCGGGGGGGGGGGGGGGGGGGGGGGGCAGTGATAAGAGGCTGTCGTTTGAATTGAGTTGTTAAAGGAGGGCAAAAGATTGTTTTTAATTGAAGGCGTAGCCTGTGTACCTTTTTTATTAAAGGCACATCTTTAAGTTTGAGATAGCTTTTAATCTGCTTCTGCTGAAGTAAACAAACAAAACCTCCTTTGTGCAATCACTCATGTGATCTTTATGCAGCGGGGGGGGGGGGGCGTTTCAAACACCCTCACAAATGGAGCAGAAAACTGCCACTGCAGCCGGTGGCGTCCGTCTGATGAACGCTGCGTTTTGGTGTTCTCGAGGCGGAATCGCATTCAATCCGACCACGATGAAAAAAAATCATCCTTCACCCTGCATCGAATGGCTGCTTTTACAGGGGGCATCCGATGGAGTTTGTGACTTCAGCCCAGTGAAGCACTTTGATACGAGGTGGTGAGAACAATTAAACTCCCGTAATCAATTCACCTTTTGAAGAGTCCACCGTGACGACACGCATTCAGAAAGACGCACACACACGGATTAAAACATTGTGAAGTGATTTTGGCTTCTGCTCTATTTTTCTTTTCAATTCGTAACAGAGCTGACCTCACGAAACGTTCAGAAAGGAAGGATTTAGTGAAACAGTTTGTTTGGTAACAAAGGGATGTTTCTCCCCCCCCCCCCCCCCCCCCCTCCCACTGCAGCCGTGGCTGGGGCTGGTGCCTGGACGACGCGCCGGTCAGAGAGAGGCCGCTGCTGCTGCTGGACTCGGAGCTGCCCGGGGTTCTGTACAGCGCTGCACATCAGTGCCGGCTGCAGTATGGATCCGGCTCCGTGCTGTGCGACGACATGGACGTGAGGCTCGATTCTTTCTACATGAAACCACACAAAGTACCGCGGGAACAAAGGGAGGCTCCTGTGTTCACTTCCTGTTCGTTTCTCTGCTTTGTCTGTTTTTTGCACTCCTCATATTTATTTTGTTGTGTTGTGTGTGTGTGTGTGTGTGTGTGTGTGTGTGTCCGCTTGTTTTGTCGTACTGTCCCACATTTCCTTGGTTTTGACCCGCTCTTCTACTTTAAAGCTCTCACAGAAACTCGTCCCTTTCATGCTGTCTGCCCACTGCATTCTTCCCTGAGCCTTTTGTGTGCTGCAGAGAACTCTGACATCTAATTATTGTATCACATTCTCCACGACACGACAACAGCAGCTGTGAACATGTTTACTTTCTGATTGATTGAATATTGTATCTGAATCAGAACTACAAAAAGCAAACAGTACGTACTTTATTACTATGTTACTGATGTTCAATTAAAGGGGAAATAACTTCATATATAATATAAAACCAAGAAAAAAACACTCTGGCGGTACCTAGAAAAAATACAATCCGAATTGTTTCTGTGAGTTGCATGTGATCAAAAATCCTTTCAGGTTCGGCTCCCCTTCCTCTGTCACCTGTAGGCTCATTAGAATATACCCCCCATGCAGTAGAAACCCAAAAGAAAAGAATCTATTAAATTCCGAATGGACCACGGACAAAGTGTGAGGGGACCTGCTGTGCAGCTCCCACGGCGCTCTGCACCACGCTGCACTGTGGGGTCATTATCGATAACGGTAACAGACCGATTGGCATCTTTTAGAGTGAGTTGAGGTTAGAAAAGGCCTTCTTAATAAAGTTGGATGTCTAATGAGTTCAAACACGTCACCGTCTATAATCCATGAGGAGCAGGTGGTGGAGGTGGTGGTGGTGGTGGTGGTGGAGGAGGTCTGAGGCAGCGCTCTGGAGCCTGAAGGGCTCTGTGTGTGTTCCCTACCGCCCGCTGCTCTCATTTTAAAGTCCACATGACTGTTCTCCTCCGTGCTCCTATTTAAGCTGCTGCAGCTTCCCCTCTTGAAAGGGAACGGAGATTCCCCGGAGACTCGATTTCACGCGACACATTTCTCCTCTCCTCTTTGTATTTTTCTTTCTTCCACACTTGTCCGTCACAGTCATTCGCCTCCGCCAAGCGTCAACCGTCACCGGACCTCACCGGTTAAATGACACAAGGGGTTAATCTGCTGCCTCCGGCGCTAAATAGCCCCGCCCCCTTTACCTTTTACCTGGGTTCCCTCCCATCAAAAACAAAGCATTGTTTGACTTCACATTGACCCCCCCCCCCACATTCATCATTCACGATCATGCGGCCATGTGGGGGTAAAATGGGCCACACGAGAGGGACCAGTTGAAATTATGCAACGGTTAACAAGTCGGTGACAAACGAGGCGCGACGAAGGTCTCGTTGTGCAATTTAAGTATTTTGACAAGTTTTCCCCCCCCTCCGTGCGTTTTGGTAGATTTATTCCGGGTTTCGATATAAACCCAGGGAGCCTTTTAAGCTGTCGGGCTCAAAGGTGGGTGAAGACTGCTGTGTAATACTGCTGGAGGCTGCTCTGAATGATTTATGCACAGCACGTCAGGCCTGAGCAGCAGGACGGGCAAAAATGACTGAAGGAGACCCCCCCCCCCCCAACCTGCATTTTCCCAACCAATTCCTCAAAGTAACTACGTAGTGTTTCTATATATTTATATGATTGTTGCATGTGGCGTTTTCACAAGCATCTCCCAGGATGCAAAAACAACGGTGGATGCATACACATTTACAACATTAATGTGTTCCTATTTAATAATGTCTACAAAAACAAGATGTGAATCTCTTCTCGATTTAATATCAGTTTTGGCTCAAACAATTTAATCAATTTCAAACTAATAATTAGTGACTTCCTTCCATCAATAAATGTTTGCAATTTGATTTAAAACTGTCAATTATACGTCACAACCTTTTAGAATTTAAAATGCAAAACAAAGCAAACGCATTTAATAACGAAAGAACGGGACATGTCAAAGATGGCTGTTACTTCTTTTATTCGAAAATAAAATACAATCCAATGACCAGAGTGCAAAGTTCTGTCTCTCTCACTTAATTCTGGTGTCTTCCGCTCATGAATCATCTTTAAGTGAATATCAGTCTTGCCCTTTAACAAGCTTCACTTTAACTGCTGTCGCCACAACTGCGCAGAGCACAGGCCCGAGGTCAGGGATGGACCGGGCTTACTTTAATGAGGATTGTGTACATATTAAAAGCTTCTGGCTCGCTCACGCAGCGCCTTCTCCCATTCGGCATTCGAGGTTTGCTTCATCATAAAAGTGTGTTGGAAACTCGATGACCCAAAATGGTTCGCTCGATAAGAATGAAAGAAGAAATGATGAAATTTTTCTCTCGTACAGAAATGAAATGGAGCAACTTGTCTCCGTGTTCTTGAATCACACACACGGGAATTCTCAATATCTCGCTGCTGCTGTTCTGATTATTTTTAGTCAAGGGAAAATGATAATGGATGCATTCTCAGTTACGTCTGGATAGTTTTGGTTAAAGGGGTTGTTGAAGTTGAGTTTCCCTAAAAACTTTGTTGTTGTATTTTTTGGTGAGACATCGAAGGATTATGATGATGCTCACCCAAGCCTTTATCTTTGTGCTATAAAACAGCTCTTTAATGGGGAAATAAGCTAAATATTCCTCACAGGTACATTTTTGCATTTGGAAGGTTCGAATCGACATGAAAAAAAACTCCCTCAACACACGTGCAGCGCAGCAAAACACTAACTGACGCAAGCAAGTAAGACGCGATGCTCTCGTTGCTCCCCCAGGACGTGTGCAGCACTCTGTGGTGCACGGTGGGAGCCACCTGCCACTCAAAGCTGAACGGCGCGGTGGACGGGACCGCGTGTGGGGACGGCAAGGTGAGGCTCTGGTTCCCGTACGTAGCCGCCCGTACGCAGTCTGCGAAAGGGGGGGAAGGGGCTCCATTGTGAGAGTCTTTCAACTGAGAGAAAATATGCTGTTGTTGTTGTGCATATGAACCCTGAACTTCAAGCAGAATTAATGATGACAAACTACCCCAGAAAACAATATGTTTTTGATCACCAAAAGAATCCGAATAGAAAACGAATAGAAATCCCTCTGTCTGTAATTTCATTGGCGAATGCAAACCTTAAGATGACAAGATGAAGAAGCTTGTGAGTGAGCTTTTATCAAAAGAAGCTGTTCTGTTCTGTTTTTTTTTTTTTTTTTTTCACCAGTGGTGTTTCGGTGGAGAGTGCGTGGCCGTCGGATCGCAGCCCGAGAGCGTCGACGGCGGCTGGGCGGCGTGGAGCGAGTGGTCGGCCTGCTCCAGGACGTGTGGGACCGGAGTCCGGAGTGCCCAAAGAGACTGTGAGAACCCGGCGTAAGTTTCACTCCAATGAACACCGTTTGAACGCGGAGCCGTTGGTCAAAGGGTTCGTTTGGTGTCTTCGCAACAACATGGCGAGATGAGGACTTTTTGGGCTCTGCGTGGTTCCGTGACGATTGACATTTGGAGGATAAAAGCAGCATAGTGCAGTAACTTAATTCACACATTTTAGATTGCTAGTTAGAAACACTAGGTATTTTGTATAATTCAAACAATACGGATGATGGAACGAGCAAACAGAGGGATATCACATAACCTTTATTTAGTAAATAGACTGGATTTGTTTGCGTTTTTTAGATTTGGCTTTAATTGGTCGAGTGTATATCGGTAAATGCACAAAATGAGAATAGCAGCTCGCCTTCACAAATGTCGGAAGGGGCGAGTCGTGGAGCAGAGCCACACCGTACTGTCTCTGATGATCCCCACAGCCCCAAGCACAGGGGGAAGTATTGCCTGGGCGAGAGACGCAGGTACAAGATCTGCAACAACGCGCCGTGTCCCCCCGACCGGCCCACCTTCAGGGACATCCAGTGCGGGCACTTCAACGCCGTGCCGTACAAGGGGAAGTTCTACAAGTGGGAGGCCGTCATCAACAAAGGTGAGCGGGAACGCGCCTCGTCTGGGCCGCGTTGACCGTGTGTTTGGGGGAGTGTTGAATAAACCGTGTGTGTGTGTGTGTGTGTGTGTGTGTGTGTGTGTGTGTGTGTGTGACTCTGTTCAGTCAGCCCCTGCGAGCTGCACTGCCGCCCGCTGGATGAGCATTTTTCCGAGAAGATGCAGGAGGCCGTGGCCGACGGGACGCCGTGCTACGAGGGCAACAAAAGCAGAGACGTGTGCGTGAACGGCATCTGTAAGGTAGCGCCACCGCCACTACTGCCGCACGTGTTCTTTGACGAGTCTGCTTCTGCGGGACGTTAAATGTTTTTTTGTTTTGTTTTTTGCCACCCCCGCGAGCGAGGCTCGTGCATTTGACATTCTGCATGAGAATGGGCTTGTTGATGGAAAGACGTGGCGGCAGTTATCTCACCTGGGGCCAAAATGCCAGTCACTGATACAGGCGTTGTTTTTTTTTCTTCATTTTTATACTGAGTGGACAGCAATACAGAGTTTTGTGGCTGAGACTTCGTGACATTTTGTGACATTTATGTCAGGAATCGACACTTTTTACCCGGAAACAATTTCAATTATAATTTTTTTTGAGTCGCTCAGTGTATCTCAAATTGATCAGACAGATTGATTGAGACAAAAAAGGCACCCGGGAAAAAAAGAAGAAAAAAAAACACTGTTTGCCACAACGTGACCCTTAATATGAAATTGAGTGTGTGCTCCCGTACGAGTCTCTCCGTGCTTCGTCCATCTTGCCGACCAGCGCTGAGAAGTGAAGCCAAAGTCCTCGGTTTGTCCGCGCCGTTAGCGCCGTTAGCGCCGTTAGCGCTGCCACGTTTGATCCGTGGGCACCGTTGGCAGATGTTCAGAGCCGCGTATTTCTTATCACATCATGTGGACAAAATATATTCCATTTCATTTCATTATGATCTCGTAGCACTAACCTTTCCTTATTTCAATCAAGCTTTGCACCTTCAGCTCAGCACAGATTTTTTTTTTGTAAATAACGATAAAACCGCAAGGAACAATAAAATAGGGATTACTTGGATTTCCGCTTACATCTCCTGTCTTATCTGAGCAAGTCAGGGGCAGGTGAGGCGAGGCGAGGCAGGTTTGTGTTCTGTGCACGAAATGAACAGCTCACACAAGGCTTATGATTGAAAATGTGTCTCTTATACTCCCCTACTAGCACCTTTTATGCCTGTTATCTCATTTCAGCGTTGTTGTGTACGACGGATAGATCTAGGCAATGGATGATTGGGTTTATTTTCACATGTGTAGAGTTTAGGCTGCGACTATGTGATCGACTCCGGCGCCGTGGAGGACCGCTGTGGCGTGTGTCACGGTAACGGATCCACCTGTACAACCGTGAGGAGAACATTCGAGGAGACTGAAGGACTTGGTATGTCTCTCAATTACTGTGTTTGATGTGAGACGGATGTCCATTTGGCCGTTTTGTCACTCCTGTCCCGCCCTTTCGACTCGCTGAAACCGCCACGCCTTTGCAGGCTACGTCGACATCGGGCTGATCCCGGAGGCAGCCTGGGACATCCGCATCGAGGAAGTGGCCGAAGCCGAGAATTTCCTGGCGCTGCGAAGCGACAACCCCAACAAGTACTTTCTGAACGGCGGCTGGACGATCCAGTGGAACGGAGAGTACAAGGCAGCCGGGACAGTGTTCACCTACGAGAGGACGGGACATCTGGAGAACCTGACGTCTCCGGGGCCCACTATGGAGCCGCTGTGGATTCAGGTCAGACGATCACCGCCATTTGATGCCGAGACAATGTCACCCCCCAAGCGTTTAATAGGCTCAAATGATGAAGGGATATTCTTTTGGTGGTCATTCTCGTTGGTTTTGAATCTTTTTGACTCTGTCTTATGTGCTACAGCTTCTCTTTCAGGAGAGCAACCCGGGGGTGAGGTACGAGTACACAATCAGCCGAAATGTCTCAGAGGACAGCAACACCTCTGCGTCCGTTTTCTTCTGGAAACACGGTTCGTGGACTCAATGCAGTGTCACCTGCGGGACAGGTAGGAACAACCACTATATGTATACTGGTCTAGTCAACTTTTTTTACATTCTCTAACTAGGGAGGTCAAAAACTACTCGGTACACAAATCTATTGACAGAAATGTTCAATTGCATATATCCTTTTTCCTTTACATTTCTATACATGGTGAGTATACAAAGAAAAATATGTGGCAGCTGACCCTGAAAACGTTGGTTACCTTCTGGTCTCTCTTTGTGGAAAGCTTTAAACGCAATTCCAGTTTTGCATAAAAAGCACACAACATGTGCATTTTGATCATTGCATAAAGGTACGGCCCAAACCTACTTAGCATGAAAAAGGGACGCGTCAGTGACAAAGACCGAAGAAGCTTTTGAAGGTCAACCCTAAACGCGCTTTGAATAGCTCCGTGTGAAGCTATTTGTCACTGTGTGAGGTTTTATACTCCGCCGCCGCTGCTGTTGACCTGCGTGATGGGCCTTGAAGATCAATTAGGGGCCTCGGTGTGTGTGACGGGTAGAAGATTTGAAAGCTTGTCCGTGCGGCTGAACGTTAAACCTTTTTAGAAACGAGCGTCGCACGAAGAAGATTAAATAGAGCTGCCTCTTGGCCTTGTTTTTGTTCTCTCTTTAAACGAACTGTACATAGATATCTTTTAGTCCTTTTTAACCATTGGGTTGGTGGTGTGACGCTACACCCCAGCAGCACACTGCTCCTTAGTGCTGAGGACGGGTCCAATGCAGAGGTTAAATGCCGTGTATGTGGCGATCTGTCCACTCAACAGAGCTGGACCTCGTGCTGTGAATCCATCCTTGTTTCTTTTCTGTCTCTCTCTGGGATTCGATGGGACTGTAGCCGGGTCTTTGCGGTTGTGAATTGAATCTGGCCCGAGGGCACACAGCGTTGAGCGGGGTCACACTGGCTGAGGGGGTGTGAATAGTTGTGATGGAAAAGGGTTTTTTTTACCGGAGGAGGAGAAGGTGTAAATCCGAGCCGAGTCCCTTCGCGCACAGCTTTGTGCACCTCTGGGTATTGTGGGTGTGAGAAGACTTTCCAGCTAAAAGTTTCCTAAGATCAATTTGAATAGCCCAAATGCATGTGTGCGCCTTGTCTCCCCTCTCTCCGGCATTCCAGGTGTTCAGAGGCAGATTGTTCACTGTGTGGAAAAGACAACCGGGATAGTGGAGGAGCACTTGTGTGACCCTGCAACCCGGCCCGACGATAACCAAACCATCTGTAGCAAGGAGCCGTGTCCAGCCATGTGAGTGTATGCGCAGGACGCCGTAAACCAAACCACATCTGCAGCATTCACAGAGAGACACGCACACACGCACACACTATACGCAACGCGCTATAAAACGTGTGTTATTTAAACAGCAGGAGCTTTTGTAGTGCGCATTGGAGAAAATGGTTCCAGCTGAAGCACCAAGTGCTATTGTTCCACATGCATTGTTTCTCAACACTCCCCCAAGAGCTACTCCAAATGCAATAGTTCAATCTTCCGAAGTGGTTTGAAATCACAGATTGGCAAGAAATGACTTTTAGCAGCGTCAAATTGAGAAAGTTTTGATTAGCAGAAATCTCACCATTTTTAAATGAAGCAAAACGTGAGCTGCGAGACAAAACCTGCTCCTCGTGTTCTTGAAACAAAACGCTCATCTAGCTTCCCAGAGAAAATAAACAAATATGTAGAATATTCAGTCAATTTCAGTATTGTTCTTTGGCCCACGAAATAAAGCAATATTCTCACTGTGTGCTCGAGGGAGATTGAATTGAACTCGCGGAACTTGCAGCACAGCTGCACAATATTACTATTTGTATTAAAAAGCATGTGTTTGAATGGTAAACGTTTGCATCTGTTGTGTGTGTGTGTGTGTGGGCGCGTGCAGGTGGTGGGTCGGCGACTGGCACAAATGCTCGGCGAGCTGCGGGAGCTCGGGCCTGACCAGGAGGACGGTGCTCTGCATCCAGGCGGTGAGCGCTGAGGAGCAGAAAGCCCTGGAGCCCGCTCAATGCGCACACATTCCCAGGCCGGAGTCCCTGTCCTCCTGCAGCGCACACCTGCCCTGCCCGGCGGACTGGAGCGCCGCCAGCTGGTCAAAGGTCAGTCGCGGACACGTCAAATACAAGAAGAGTAGCATCCGAGAATGTTGGTGAATACGTTGGAAGAGGGATTGGTGACCTTGGAGAAAGTCGTCCGGGTTCTTCTGCTGGCTGCGTTTCTTCCTGATGGCAGTTTTCCATCTCAAAGCCTCTGACCGACGTCCAGGGACCGACCCACATTGCTTAGAGCCAGCTAGATGTACTGCCTCAGATTAGGGACCACACAGAGGTCACGTGCTTTCTGGGTGCCAACTCTTGTTTATTCCCCACAAATGTTTCCCCTTAGACTGAATCGCGAGTATTGAGAGGATTTGTATATTTGATGTTTATCTCTGTCGGGATTTTTTGCACAAACGAGCCGAGGCGGAATAATCAGATTCAGTGATTTAAGTCCCTCGGTTTAAACAAACCCTTCAATGATAACCTGCGTGTTTCCCTCTGCACAGTGTTCGCTGACGTGCGGAAGCGGGCTGCGGCGCCGCAACGTCACCTGCTCCGGAAACACGGGCGTGGATTGCGACCCGCAGAGGAAGCCCCCCGCTGTGACCGCCTGCCTCGTCCAGGACTGCTCGCACGAGGTGGAGAACTTCGGCGGCGGCGGCGACTGGTCCGGGAGCGGCTGGTCCGGCGAGCGATCGGTGCCCAACGAAATCGAGTCCGGAGCCGACGTCAAGCCTCCCCCCAGACACGGCACCACCCGAGCGCAGCCGAGGACTAATGGCAATCGCCTCGGCAACGCCGTGGAGGGGGATCTCCGCCATCACAACGAGCTCGAGAGCACCGACCGCTTGCCGGAAGGCGGCGTCCAAGTCGACGATTTTTACTACGATTACAATTTCATCAACTTCCACGAAGACCTGTCGGATGACGTTGGCGCGGATGGGAAGGACTCGGGGGGCCGCCACGGAATCGACGCTCCGCCGGGGGTTGGAGGAAGTGAAACCACAAAACCTCCCTCGGGCGCCACCGCCTACACCACGAAAGCGCCACGGAACACCGGTCCGGAGGGAACGAAGGAGGCCGGCGACGCAGCAGCGAAGGAGCCCATGCGAACGAATTCCGAAGATCTGAGTGACCTTCTGACTGAGGATTACCTTCTGCCCGCGTTCACCACTCGCCCCCCGCCGCCGTTCGCCACTCGAACGCCGGCACCCAAGGACCCGCCGGAGGAGGGCGTGTCGCGGGCAGCGGGCCTGGTTTCCACAACCGGCGAGCCCGCGCTCGACGTGAAGTGGGAGCGGTACGGAGAGGAAGCCGAAAAGAACTACGACGCGCTCCCCGAGGGTGTCGGTGTGACTCCCGTCCCGCACGCACACCAAAGCGGCGCCAATAGCTCTGCAGAGCGGGAGGAAGTAGAGAGTCCAGTTGGCTCTCCCTCGCCGGAAACTGTAAATCAGGTTGGGACCGAAGTCCAGCCGGAGGAAAGTGCTCCTGAAATACCTCAAACAACCAGTCGACCAACGCCCGCCTTCACCCTGGAGGGTCTTGACTCGGATCCGAATCCTTTCGATAGGGTTTACGCCACTAGTGAGGGTTCTTCGCGGTACGCAGGCCGTGACCTCGGTGCGACCTCGCCTCCTTCCGCTCTTCCCGCCGTTCCCTTTCCGCACATCTCTGGTAACCGAGAGGCCTCCGACGGCGCCACGACGCCGCCATCTGGAACAGGAATCACGCCTCCCACGGGCCCGGGGGGAGCCGCTCGGCCTGCTCCAGCCGGCGGGCCGCCAGCTGCGGCGGGGAAACCGACCCAAGCCGCCTTCGCAGAGAGAACCGGAGCGTCGTCCACACCCCCGGGGCCATCGCCTGATCCCGCCGACTCCGATTACAACGGAATAGCGGTTCTCCCGATGGTGAGGGGCGGCGGCGCTGACCCGGGCCCCTCAAACCGGCTTCCGACGGAGGCGCCGGCACCCGCCGGGTCCGTTTCGCCAGCACACCCACCGATTCCAGCGTCGACCTCCACCGCCGCCGCCTACGCACAAGACACTGCGGCGGCCTACTGGGTCACCGGCAAGTGGAGCGCCGTGAGTCTGCATCCACGCACATCTACACATTCTGGTGGTTGAGCTTAGACGATGTGGGACGGAGCGCAGCTGCTTTCGCCTCCGGCCTGCTTTGGTTGTGCAGACACAGCCGCACACATTTGTGTTGCTCGGAGGCCGCGTTTGATCCAAAGCGCTACATTTATTTTCTCGTGGCGGTTGCTTCTGCTCAAAACCTTGCTCCGCTGCGCGGACCGATTTGAAAGAATTAGCATTTATTGTAATGAAAATCAGGAAAAATGTTGCTGTATTTAAACAAAAAGTGCCACTATTGTGAGGTCACTTGTGCACGCTGGAGCCGTTTGTGCGTCCAAGCCTGTGGTGTACTCATGCGTTACTACGTTTTGGGTTAGTGCTCCACCAGTTGTGGTCTGGGTGCCATCTGGAGGACTTTGGCTTGCAGCACCGGCCCCGACTCTGACTGCGATCCTGCCCAGAGGCCGGCTCCGGCCCAGAGGTGCTACCTGCGCCCCTGCTCCACATGGAAGCTGGAGGAATGGAGCAAGGTGAGAGCACCTTATTTAAATCTAATCCAAAAAGTGTAACAATGAAAAAAGAAAAGATCCATCTAACACTAGAAATTCTGTATGTTTCCGTACGAGCAACATCATCGTAGAGAGCGTCTCATAAGTCTAAGAGGTATCGTAAAGCCGCCCACATGTGATCAGTGGCATTCACTAATCTAATCACTAATCTAAAGGAAGCCTCAGAGCAGAATGAGCCACGTAAACCCCCCCCCCTGATGCTACTTGACACCTGACCGATTGCCTCCAGGCTCTCCGAATAACGAGCGCGCCGTGTCCCCCTCCCAGTGCTCCAGGAACTGCGGCAGCGGCCTCAAATCACGAGAGGTCCAGTGTTTTGACCTGAGGGACCGCAGGCCGCTACGGCCTTTCCACTGCCGCGCCGTGTCCTCCAGGCCACAAACCCAGATGGGCTGCAACGTTCGGCCGTGTCTGGAATGGTACGCCTCCTCCTGGGGCCAGGTGAGTCATTTTAAAAGACACGCCGGGGCTTGATTGGTACTTGTTACTCCAGCTCGCAAAAAGACTTGGTGGCTTCTCACCGGTAAAAAAGTGTCCCTTTCAACCATGTGTATTTCTATACGTGTTCGTGTGTAGCGTTTTCCTCGATGCGCAGCACATTGAGTAACACGCAAAAGGTTGAATAATGGCTCTCGTCGTGTGTCGTCGTTCAGTGCTCCGAGGTGTGCGGGGGAGGTGAACAGCAGCGTCTGGTGACCTGTCCGGAGGAAGGGCAATGCGACGTGGACCTTCAGCCCAGCACTATCCAGTCATGTAGCAGTCAGCCGTGTGCCCAGTGGCTCACTGGGTCGTGGGGCCAGGTACAAACACACACTGAAATCCTACTCCTAGACGGAAAGTTTTCATTTTGCCCACAGTCAGTCAAAAGAGAAGGTCAGAGCAGAGTATTTGTACTGTGATTACCATCGTATTACGTATTTGTAATATCATTACCGCACAAACAAGGTGGGATGCTCATAAAAGCAATTACTATCAAACTGTCCTCTTACTACTAATCTAATAAGCATTGTTTTTTTAATTTCCACGGAGGAATGTTGATTTAATTTAGATCCTCCACGTCCACAAAATAAATCTCAGCAAGCGGAATCTTCCGGCCACAGCACGAGATTTTATACCAGACGTTGCAGCTGTGAATTTTAATTCTGAATAATGTTAGCGAACAACATTTGCTCAGAGCAGGCTTTAGGTGGATCCGGGTAAACAGACTATTTGTGAAAGTTGTTATTCAGACTGCAAACAACGAGCAGCACGTAGAAAGGGAAATTATTTGTCGAACTTTCCCCTGGATGCAATAAATTGTAAGAACACGTCGCTAACCTCCCTTCCGCAGTGTTCGGCGTCCTGCGGGGGCGGAGTTCGCCGTCGGCTCATTAAATGTGTGAACACAAAGGCCGAGAAGGACGAGGATCTGGATCGAGACCAATGCGACCGCGAGCCGCAACCCGAGGGCGCCGAGAAGTGCAATCTACACGAGTGCAACAGCGCCCCCTCTGGTGAGGAAAGCCATTAGCATTAGCGTGAAACGTCTGGGCTTTGAACCCAATGGGTTTTATTGTACCGCATGCCACTTACTGTGAAGATTTTAGATTTACTCGTTATCCCGGAACCAAAGCAAGTAGTCTGAGATCAGCGTTTGCATGTCCTCATGTCACAGCCTTCCACCACCACTGATCTGAGGCCTTTGACTGCAACATGGGGGGGAAAAAAGAGATCGATCCTTGTGTGAAATGCGTAGTATGGTGAGGGGCTTGAGAGCCCTTGATTAAGACTAGAAGACTCCCTGAAAGCCTCAACAGTGTTGTAAAATCCATTTAAAAAAAATGTCATCTGCACAGCCTGAAAAGGAGTGGATTTTTTGTTGTTGTAAGGTATTAAAAATGCACTTCCAGAGTGTGAGAGGCCGGATTCTGTCGCAGGGCACAGTCCTCTCGTGGTAGAGTTGTTGACGACAACGACCTGGTGGTTGTGCGTGCGTTTTAGGCAGATGGCCCCGTCGACTGCTTTGGCTCGCATCCATTCAATCTTCGGTGACATTTGAATATGCAAAATACACAAGAGGAACGGTTTGATCTTGATAAAGCACGGTTCAAATCTCTGCTGGTGCCCATTGATGTTGGTTTCATTTATGCACACCGCAGGAGGTGTTGAGTGAGAGGGCAAAAACCAAGTGGAATTACCAAGACCTCCAACATGCAACGTACAAAATACAGCAAGGCACTGGTTTCCTCATCAAACCGTCACCGGATTGGAAAACGTTTTATGAGTACGAGATATTTTTCAACACTGAAAAAATAGCAGTGCAATTTGCCCGTACATGAACAGCAGCATCGATGTCACTGTGAATCCACCGGCTCTTCCTCTGGGGAAGCCACGTGCCAAGACCAGTGGAAAGGATGACTAATGCAGCATCAAAAGTCTTCTTTGTTAACCAGTAAAAAAAAAAAAAAAGATTTTACAATCAAAGCGACTGTTCACAAAACGACAATTATATGCTGCGAGTTTTCCTCTCCTGGAAACTCTGCGTTTATTCAACAAAGCCTCTGGTTGAAGACGATTAGACTCAAACATCTTTTCCCTTTTTAGGTATTTTTTTTTTCTCTGCAGTAGACATTAGGAGGAATAGTTTTGTCTGGAGCAGCTTTTAGCTTCAGCTTAGCCTGCAGTAAATGGTCCTCATAGCTTGGTTTAGTCTTTAATATTGGAGCACAGATCTTGCATAACGATAAATATAAAAATATATAAATTGCTTTTGCAGTGTTTTGAGTTTTTAACAAGTCCACAGCCATTTCTGATGCTGCAGTTAATTAAAGAGCAATCACAACTCTATCAATATCTCAACTCTCAATAGCTGAACTTAAAAGTTGATGGAGACGAGAGGTGATGAAAATAGAAAAGGTTTGAGTAAATGGTCATTTCATTTACAAAAAGGTTATATTTAGGTGTTATCTCCTGACATTGATAACATCTTGACCATATGTGTTTATTCTGTTCCCACTGTGAGATATGGACCAACACAATAAACCGGATGAATGCATGGCTGAGGAAAAACCTGCTCCTTGTCATTTCCCCCCTTGCGAAGTAGCGAAGTCCCTTGTAAGCTGCACACGGAAGCTGTGAGATTGCATGACATGACATGACATGACATGTCATTCAGCTGACGCTTTTGTCCAAAGCGACTTAACAATAAGTGCATTTCCGCCATAAGGATACAAACTCCAAAAGAACAAGCAACAACAAAGTTCATTCTATTGGGGATCGATGCAGGAGCTCGTGTGCAGCGGTCTGAGCCACAGTCGGAAATCTATATTTTTTTCCTGTGGTTGGAGCTGCAGGTCCTTAATGTCCCACTGGGAAGCCGAGGAGGATAACGAGATGTCGATGCGAGTCCAACTTTCACAGAGACTGTACACCTCAAAGCCGGCGGGGGGGGGGGGGGGGGGGCAGAGATCTCCCTGAGCGTTTCTTTTCGCGGGTTCGGAAATTTAGTTTGAACTAGATACCAAAATAGTTTCGATAAACCTGGATCACTCGCTAATCCCTATGTGCTTCTCCAGGATCTCACATAGGAGATGTGCCATTAACCGCAGTGTACTTTTCTCTAGAAATCATTTTTTTTAGTCGTCACACTGGTGAATCTCATTTTCATTTTAAGTAACAGAATTTCAAAAGCTCATGTGTAATTTTTTCATTTACATTACATTCCATGTTTCTCTTCTCATTACTTAATCCATAATTCTAACAATTAAGACAAATTTAGCCAATTTATTAAATCAGTCAAATTAATAAGAATTGTTTTTTAACAATCCAATGCTATTTACCATGGAAATAATAAATATATACAGCATATATGTATTAATATATATTATGTAAATGTATTTATAAATATTTTCATAGATGTATGTATGTGCTCAGTTTCTTAGTGTGTGTGTTCCAGGCTGCAGCTCAACCTTGTGCACAACATTGTGTGTGTCTTCTCACCTCGATGCATAATGCGTACATGTATTTTTCTCTTTTCAAAAAGAGTCTGTTGTTTCTATGATCCATGACCTGCATTCAGTGTGAGGACCTGAGGTGCCTGGGCAAAGCAGAAGAAAGAGTGCAAGGAGGTGAAATGGACGAATGAGCTGGAGGTCTCTCTGGGACGCAGTGAGCTACATGGTTTAGTTTTTGTGGCAAGCTGAAAAGATAAATCAATCATTGCAGCTCGGATTCAGAATCCATTTATAAACAATCTCTGGACAAAGAGAGCGGTTACATTCAATACTGGAATTTGCTCTCATAGTCTTTGGCTTTTTCTTCTTTTTCTAAAGGCTCTAAAATCCCAGCTTACTCCTTCTGCTCGGAACCAAACGGCAGACAAATAAAGTTAGTTGGTGGACCGAGTTGGACATTTTGGGCCAAATATTTCCCTCAGGAGCTGGTGGAGACCAAAATAAGAGCTAAAAGTGGTGAATGAATATTGGACTTTCTGGGACCAGGTGCACACAAACAAGACTTTGAATGAATGCTGATGTTAACGGATTTTTAAAAAATGCAAACGTGACCAATGCAACATGTTGTTTTCACAATTTGTTGTTCTTCTCACTGCTCCATATGGAGCCTGTCGTCCGGTGGGTCGAATATAGCAAATGTGGGGGGGGGGGGGGGGGGGTTTTGGGGGGTTTGTAGAAGACAGGAAATGCTGTGTATTGAGTGGCAGCCGTGGCCTTTGTTTGATGTCATGGAGATTCTCTGATCTGGGTGACCCAGAAGCAGCGGGGCTCAGTGTGTGCATGCCACGCTGCTCTGCAATTCGTCTCGGAGTTAGGTCTCCGCATGGTTTGTTTGGGGAAAAAATATATTTTTTTGGAGAACACGGTGGTGCATACCAAACCACCTCCTTATTAAAGCTTTCTGTCGACTCCCAGAAGCTGTACACACAGGAGGACGAGTTCTGCCCCTCATTTCCTAGAACCAGCGCCGTCGTCTTGGTCGTCTTTTTTGAACTGGATTATTTTATAAGCATGTAAGATTTTTAGAGACAGGATTATTTCGACTGAATGTCCTTTTTACTGGAGAAAACTACTTTTTAAATTGTTTTATTATTTGTGCTTTCGTGTGAATCGTTTTATGCTGCGGTCGTGCAGCCAGGTGTCCTCTCAGGAAAAGACATTTTGCAAATCAAAGGGACCATTCTGATGGGAAATAAATGAAATTAAACGTTGAAGGATGGCGCTCGCCTGCAAGCATGACGGGTGGAGGCTTGTTGCTGAACATGGCAATTAAAAGTGCGTTTCATGTCTAGCCCCTTTTCTGCTTGAACTCCGTCTCCCAGTCCCAGACTTTGGTCCAACGTGAGAGATGATTGAATGGAAATGATCATTAAATGTGGTACGAAACATTCATCATCCCGAGGATATGATTTCCAGGACCCTGACTTTGCTTTTAGTGTGCCGACAAGAAAACAATTTGCCACTGCTGTGTACGTTATTTTTCATCAGAGCTATCAGAAGGCTGGTGAAGAATTTCTAGACATGGGTAGAAGTTGTCATTTTCGCTGCTGGCTTTACCTCCTCCTCGGTAGTGTTTGAAGGCCCGCTTTGATGAAAGATTGCTGCGAGAAAAGGTCTCTCAATACAAGTCACCTGATAATATTTTGTTGTTGTAAAAAGCTTTTATCTCGAAGCAGCAAAACAAGGAAGTGTTTTATCTTCAGTAGTTTTTTCCTCTTCTCTTCCCTTTGCTCTCCTCGGGGCAGGAACTCCCGTGTGGCACCTTGGCATGTCCATACCTTCAGCTGCCGTTGTGTCCTTTTTTTTTTTTAAATGATCCAATCTGATGCATACTTCATATGCATGTTGTGCCAAATCCCGATGAGTGGAGATTCCACCTGATTTGACGGAGGTTCAGCTGAGGACTTGCAGGTTTCAGACAACGTTCTGAGAGCGGCATTGAGGCGTTGAAAAGAACATTGCAATTTAAAGGAGGTTAACGGCTGATCTGCGGTTGGCCAACTCAAGTTGTCTGCTAAGGCCATCGGCTGAGGTTCCAGCAGGAAAGTGTGGGTTGATGCTTTTTTCATTTTATCCAGAGACGTGCTTGTTGGAAGTGAAGGAAGAGGAAAAAAAAGCTCATTGAATCCCTGAAGCACCTCTGATTCCTGCCCACCTGGCTGCTCCTAAAGGAGAAGACAAGGAGTTGAATACAAAACAAACTATCAGGCCCTGAAACAGGTGGCGTGAGGATGAAGTGTGACAATTCAATAACAGCCCACGCGCAAACCTTTTTGTCTGGACTGCTTTTTCAATTTCACGCCTCTGCTGCATCTGCAGCCGTTCGAACAGACCGGACGGGGAAAAGTCACAACGCGCGCTCCGGTTGACGGAGACAAACGCCTTTTCGCGTCCATTGTATGTCGTCCTCGAACGGAACATCTCGACGAGTTGTCCTTTTTTTTTTTTTTTTTGTCCATTCGAAGTACATTTGTGGAAAAACACAGCAACAACCTGTCATAATGTATTCGATTTGATGCCTGCAAGCTTTATTTTTGAGCACTAGATTCTCAATGGAAAGGGTGTGAACTATAGTGAGGAATAGAAAAAGGGTTCCCCTCCTGCTGGGCAAGATGATCTGTTATTGGTGTATGTCATCTGCCTCGGAACTGCAGAATCGAACAAGACTGCAGCAAACTCTGCGAGGACAAAGACAGCAGTCTTTGTGCCACGTGCATTTTAAAAAAAGTTCAAGGCCCTCTGTGCAAATATTTATTCTGACATTAAGCAGAATTAAGCCAATATGACCAGGGAAGAACGTATCCTCCAGGGTAAATACAAAGAGGGGGTTTCATACTGAGCCGCAATAGAGGAAACGTTCAGCTACTTAATCCGGTCCAATCCTCTGGGTTTTGGCTCGTTTTGATCTTCTCTTCTAGTCTGAGCCGTGTACCGTTTGAAGGTTTAAGGTTGTCAACTTGTTGGCCTGTCAGTCACTTTCAAAAGAATGCACCAAAAAAAAAAAAAAAAAAAAACGTAATGAAAAGAACAGCTGCACTTATTCTCCAGGAGTTTTCTTGACTTTGACCCGTTAAATGTATCCTCGAGAAATCCCAGAGACATCTGTCCAAAGGATCTGTGTCCAACCCACGGCGAACGAGCCTGAGCGGACAACGCGGCTTCGCGGATATACATCTCAGGTTGTGCCTTTTGATTCATTTTGTACGGAACATGTCTCTCTCTCTCCCTCTCTCCCTCTCTCTCTCTCTCCCTCTCTCCCTCTCTCCCTCTCTCTCCCTCTCACAGGAGCCGCCTGCCTTCGTGACCGGCTGACGGTCCGTTTCTGTCAGAGTCTCCGCTGGCTCGGCCGCTGCCAGCTGGCCAACGTGCGGGCTCAGTGCTGCAGGACCTGCGGCCCGGTGGCGAGACGCGCCGCCCCCGGACGCCGGTGAGACCTGAGCCGCGGCGTTCCCGAGCCCAAACAATCTGAGCCCTTCGCCGATTTCCACGCCACTACAGACCAAACTCTGCATGTCTCTGCTGGTGGTTTTATTACCCAGGATTGACATTAATTGAAAGAATAATACAGTGCCTCTCTTAGATAATGAGGATGTAAATATTTTTTATATGATACAGTTTGACCAGAATGTAATTTCATTCATTGTCTTTATTACAAATATGTGGCTTCATAAGGGCTTTTCTGTGACTGTAGCCGTCCCACTGATGCGTCATTGTACCCACCACAGGAACCTCTGTGGTGGGTACAATGCTCTCCTTTCATGGAGAGCAGCATGAACTCAACAGATAAAAGTAGACCAGTAAGAAGCCCTTTTTAATATGCAATGTGTTTTTTTTTTGTTTTTTTGTATAATGTGGTACAAACGTTACGAAGCAAACAGGTGCATAAATGCTTGTGACTTGTATAAAAATTAGACCGTTTAACTAGGCCCGCCTCCTAACAGTTATTGGTGCTACTACACCTGTCAAGCTTTTCTCCCCTCACAGATCTGGTGTTCTGTCCTTTTTTTAAACAGTGCGTCCTGTTATGGTGAAGTGGCACGTGTAAGCTCGGCTAAACTTATACCAATATACAGCGCTTAAATTCTATCCAATTCAGTATCTCAACTACACCCAAACCTATGTAATAAAGATATGAGGAGATTTTACTGTAGATGGCTATAGTTCTCCAGGGTTTGGATAAGAGCAGATCAACGCACTGTTTAAATTCCTTACACCTTTTATTCAGTTTACCACTTTGTAAGCAGTGGCCTTTTTTAAATTTTACATGTTGGTTATTTACTGTGTGAATATGAAACAAAAAGGGAAGACCACAGAAGTGATTACGGCATCGGACCAAAGCCCCATTCCAAGAACCACTTTCCTCAGACAAGGGAACAGAAGTGGAAAAAACGGACCTTGACAGGTCTGTGGTGCCTGGTTACGGTTGCTAAGCTGTAGTTTGTAGCTCACCGAAAACGTAACGTCACACTTTGGCTTCGACGCACAAAATGTATCTTAAGAGACAACGTAAAATGTGAATGGCGCTGGAGGCCAAACATTTCGGGTATCGGCATGAACTGAGTCACTTATCTACTTGAATATTGGATCATTTATCGGTGTTTGTGATAACCACTTCATTGAAATGTGCATCAAATTCAGCAATTCAAAATACATGATTGGGAAATTATTCAAAAGGGAGGGAGCTCCGTAAATTAGTTTAAGTGTGGCCCATTAAAAAAAAATAGTTTTATGTGTTTTTTTTACTTCTTGCAACTGTGTTTTTTTTTTTTGTAAAAGCAACTGAACTCTCCCAGACATTTTGCTCCTGACATCATATCCTCCAGTGTTTCCTCATGTTGATCTCAAGGTGACACAGGAGTAAGTGATGCTTTATTGTAAGGAGAAGAATAAATGCTTTCGTCACGTGCCAGGTAACCGGAGGAAGGCCTGTAGTTTATATACACCTTTGTTACCTGGAAGAGGGAAAGTTCATCATGTCCTGTATCGGTAAGGCATTTGTTAAACCTAATCCGATTTCACATCTAGCAGAAAATGTATTATCACACTTGCTTTTGTCAGGCATCACTACACACAACAGTGTGTTGTTACATCTCACACAGTTGGAATAATGTAGATTCATAATTTGTTTTTCACATGTATTCACAATATATATTTCCCTGCCTTTTTATATAGAATGTAGTCATGTAAAAGGCTGTTCTTATTGTTTGTAAAGCACTTTTTTTTAAAAGTTTACAGGTTGGTGCTGGGAACACAAAATGACAGTAATGTTCATATGCTTCCTTCAGTTTGATGAATCACATCCGTTTGAAATTCTCAGGATTCAATCAGGCCCCTCCCTCTTTGGTTATTGTTATTGTGTCTCTGCCGGTAAAGCCTTGGATTCTATCAGAGGACAAAGGATGGGACAGTAGAGTCCAGCTAACGTCCTTCATTCGCTTTCAATTAACAAAGAATAAAACCCAATCGGACGATGCTTTTGTGGAAACTTCTGGTCGGGAGAGGCACTGAGCAACAATGGCGGCTCTTAAGAGACGTTTCCGTAGCAACGGGCGAGCAGAGAATGGCACTGGAGGCTGTTTCCTTTTTGCTGTTGCGCTCAGAAGGGGTTTGATTGACGGGTGGTTCATGCGAGGACTTACCAAGTTTTTCTTTAAAGGGGCCAATCTTTTTGCAAACAGTTTTCAATGACAGTTTCTCAAATGGCTTTGTGTGTCAAACCATCTGGGGGGGGGGGGGGGGGTGCGGGGGTCAGGTTAGCCCCCCCGGGTCCCACTCAGACTCTGCAGTAGTTCAGAATATTTTTATACTGTCGAACTTTCATAAGAATTTTCATATTACACATTTTGCAAACATATTGCAGGGTTCATGGAAGCCTTTAACTTTTTCCTCCTACCGATTTTTTTTTAATTTTTTTTTTATTTTTTTGTTGCTTCTGGTCTTTTTATTTTTTCGAGATTGTACATTTGATGATGATGTCTAATTCCAAGCACAAAATCAAGACTCTCGCCAAACGGCAATCAAAGCCAATAAACACCGTTTCTTCAAAGCAATCAGCTGGCTAATTCCAATCTCAGCCGTACAACATTACATGTTTTGTATTGATCACTCATGTGCTGTTACATTTGGACAACTGCATCCTGTACTTTAAACTGCAAAATAAAACTTTTTGGGGAAAAAAATAATGAAATGTTAATTCCAAAACCCCTTTTCAAATGCAATGTTCACAAGCATCTAATACTGTTTAAATCTTTCTCTGATGAAATCCTCATTATGATCAGAATATTAATATTTAAATATATATATAAAATTCTGTTTATAATGAGAGGATATCATCAGATTTAAACAGCTTTTATCTAACAAGTTTAAGATGATAATAACGTTGACAGTAAAAACATTGTACAGCTTGAAATGAAGGGTTTAATATGTTGCTGAAGTACAGAGTGAAGATACCAAACGGGACATTACATTTGATAGAGGGGGATTTAAATGAAGAATAACATGCCAAATCATATCATGTTGTTGGTTACGTTACAGTAGAACAGCATTGGACCACAATGTGTTCAGTCATAGAGGGAACTATTGAAAAGAGGTTTAAATGATGATGGAATATTCATGACAAGGAGTAAGTGCAGAACTACCAGTTTCCCTATTTCTGGCAAAGCAGTGAGTTAAACGCGTGTTCGGTGGAGCGTCAGTAATCGACGGGCGGCAGCGTCACCATCTGCGTGAAGTCTTCGTAGTTGATGAGCCCGTTGGACTTGACGTTGGCCTCTTTGAAGAGCTCGTCCACTACAGGGAAGAGAAAGAGACGCGGCTTCTTAGAACAGGAGGTTTGAGAAAAAACCGCGTCAGCAGTCTGCCGCGATTATTCAAAACTCCTTTTTGTTTTTTTGTTTGAGCGATGACTCCTTAAAAAGAGAAACGCTGCCACACTGTGATGAGACACACTGTGATGAGACACACTGTGATGAGACACACAGTGATGAGACACACAGTGATGAGACACACAGTGATGAGACACACTGTGATGAGACACACTGTGATGAGACACACTGTGATGAGACACACAGTGATGAGACACACAGTGATGAGACACACTGTGATGAGACACACTGTGATGAGACACACTGTGATGAGACACACTGTGATGAGACACACTGTGATGAGACACACTGTGATGAGACACACAGTGATGAGACACACTGTGATGAGACACACTGTGATGAGACACACAGTGATGAGACACACTGTGATGAGACACACAGTGATGAGACACACTGTGATGAGACACACTGTGATGAGACACACAGTGATGAGACACACAGTGATGAGACACACAGTGATGAGACACACAGTGATGAGACACACTGTCGGCGCGCTTTCTGTTCCTGGAGTTATCGACAGAAAAAACCCAACGCTTTCGCATTCTGACATCGGCAATTTCAACCCAATCTAAAGGCTCACAACAGTTTCTAATGTGAGGAATTTATAGCTGTAGGAATATGACATTAATATAGCAGCAAACAGTTCGCCCTATCGAAATATAGTGTGTATATTTAATAGGGAAATTTGAAAGGCTTTCAGTGAGGGAAGGAATATACAGGTGGTTCACAAGTAAAACGACCTGCTCTTGTTAAGGAAACATTAAGATTTGTAGTCCTGTGTATTGCCATGTTTGCGTGTTGAAGCTTCTTGCTTTTTAAAAGTACATTAATTGAAGTCAAATAGATCAAAATGTCTGATTTTCTCAGTACGACACCTTATAAACGTATACAGAATTATTTAATGTTATAAATGGAGGTCAAATGTCATAGGATCTTTAATTAGAATTCAATTAGATTCTATGAGATGTAATTAGACTTCCTCTACCAAATAAATCTCCTGAATACCTCTGTACAAGAGCAGCAACAAACAATCAAACAAAAGAACTGCTTTTCTCGAATGATCCAAAGAAAAAACAACTGCACACGCTTCACCTCAGTTCAAGAACTTATTATATACTTGTGAACCACATGTATATATTGTTTGACAGCGTGTTGCGGAAACACTCTGCTGCCTTCTTTGGGCTCACGGGGCTACGAGGGGAGTGATGCACACGTGACACGTGGGAGGAAGACACGCTGTAAACATTGGCAGGCGAGGTGGGGGAAGAGCAGGGCCGGCAGCCATTTGACTAAAACGTGTATTGATCAGAACAGACATCCGTCATTCTATTTTTAAGTTTCTTTTTGGGGCTACGAATTCCTCTTGGTGCATTGGTTTCTTTTGATACTTTCAATAAAATCAACCTCCTCAATTGCGCTACAGAGCCGACGCGTTTTTACCCATTTTCGGGTCATTGGTGGAATATGACTTCAAAATCCCAATCCCTGAGCTGAAGTGAGGTCTGGCGGTCTCAGCTGGCCGCGCTCTGCTAACGAGGACCAGGAGGAGCCCGTTCCCAATTTACCTTCTTTGTTTGTGAGTTTCTCCCCCAGCAGGGTGAGCTTGGCCCGCAGCTCCGAGGCCTGGATGAAGCCTTGCTTCTGTTTGTCCGTCATCCTCAGGGCCTCCAGGATTTCGGCCTTGGGGTCCTCCTGCTGCATCTGTCGGTGCATCATCGTCAGGAAGGTGGAGAAGTCCAGCTCGCCGCTCTTTTCTAAACGCGGAAGTGAAAACAAAACACGCGGCAACAAACGAGGATGAACGCGTTGAGAAGATTTGCCACTTAGGGTTAAGACATTTTTAATGTTTTTATTTTTTTCATTTGATGCTCTTTCCTGAATTAAAGGGGGCAATTAAAAAGTGTTTTCGTATAAGAACGCTCTTGACCTTTTAAACCTTGAGCAATTCCTCACAACCCCTCCGGCACACAAACAGCAGGTTCACTCCACGTTGTGTTTTACCGATTTTGTGAACTTGTAGATGTCTTTCAACTTCCCCGAACGTGGGACTTGTGCCGAGGCAGCGCATGACGGTGATCAGGTCTTTGACAACAATCTTGCCCTTTTGTTTCTTGTCGTACAGGGAGAAGCACTCCTTGAACTCTGCAGGGGACATGAAATGCATAGTTACCTTTATAGCATGATTTACTAAGGATTATTATAGTTTATTATAGCATAGATTACTTCATAGCATGATTTAGTAAAAATTATAGTTGATTATAGCATAGTTTACCTAATAGCATGATTTACTAAGGATTATTATAGTTTATTATAGCATAGATTACTTCATAGCATGATTTAGTAAAAATTATAGTTGATTATAGCATAGTTTACTTCATAGCATGATTTACTAAGGATTATTATAGTTGATTATAGCATAGATTACTTCATAGCATGATTTACTAAGGATTATTATAGTTGATTATAGCATAGTTTACTTCATAGCATGATTTAGTAAAGATTATTATAGTTGATTATAGCATAGTTTACTTCATAGCATGATTTAGTAAAGATTATTATAGTTTATTATAGCATGGTTTACTTCATAGCATGATTTAGTAAGATTATTATAGTTTATTATAGCATAGATTACTTCATAGCATGATTTAGTAAGGATTATACTAGTTTATTATAGCATAGATTACTTCATAGCATGATTGAGTAAGGATTATTATAGTTTATTATAGCATAGTTTGCTTCATAGCATGATTTAGTAAAGATTATTATAGTTTATTATAGCATAGATTACTTCATAGCATGATTTAGTAAGGATTATTATAGTTTATTATAGCATAGTTTACTTCATAGCATGATTTAGTAAAGATTATTATAGTTTATTATAGCATAGTTTGCTTCATAGCATGATTTAGTAAAGATTATTATAGTTTATTATAGCATAGTTTCCTTCATAGCATGATTTAGTAAAGATTATTATAGTTTATTATAGCATAGTTTACTTCATAGCATGATTTAGTAAAGATTATTATAGTTTATTAGCGTCATTCAACAGCAGGTCAACTTTTCACAGGTCACAGGATAAAAAAGACTGGGCACAGTCAGCCTTTGTTCCTCATGTTCTTCCTTATTTCTTTTTCAACATGTTCTAGTTATTAACAAGAAGCAGGCGCAGTACTTTGAGGGAAGATAGAATGGGAAATAGAGCATTTCAGAAGTCTGTTAAGAATGAAACATGCGGCGCTGTGAAATCCTCTTACCGTTGATTTGAACCGGTGTGAAGAATTTAGCCTGTGAGGTGACAAAAGAACGTGTGTCAGCACACAAAGAACAACTCTTACTTAAGAAAATACATGAAATGGTTGAATTGGAACGAATGTCGCGCTCTCACCATTTCTGCAGTTGCTGCGCTTCTTTCCAGGAAGAAGATTTCCCCGTGTGCTCTGCGTCACCCGTTCCTCCACCTCTGTTTAAAGTCCACCACCTGAACGCCTCCAGGTAATTTAATATGCGTTGCTATGGAAACGCAGATACCGGATCCATAGGGCTGCATTGTCCTTTCCCTTTCCTCCACCCCCCCCCCCCCCCCCCCCCCTCCAACAACAGCCCGGGATCAAATGATCAACATTTCATACGACAAGTTCTGATGACACAGTAGTTTGTAGCAGCATTTTAAATTAAACTGTAGAATATTCGAGATTCGTAGATTCTGTGTTCCGGACGTCAACCTGTTTAAAGTAGAGACGTGGTCCGGGTTGTAGTTGGAGCAATGGAAAATGGCACCCATTATGATAATAAAATAATAAAAGCGCAAATTTGGCCAAGTGAGGGGAAAACATTAAATATACAAATCTGCTCCCAAAGTGAGAGCAAATCCAGGTGTGTCTTTCACCTGCTGGCGAGCATCGTAACTTCCCCCCCCCCCGTGGTTAGGGGGCGTGGGCTACTAGTGGTGTTCAATCAATGTGAAAGGAATTATGAGCTTTTTTTATTTCATTTGTCCTTTTAAGATGATTGATTTTAAAGCACATTCCTCGTCCAATAAGGTACCGTTAAGAGACACATCTAAAAAAAACAGCAATAATTCAACATTTTACATTAAGATAAACATAAATTGAACCAATGAGGAACCATTAAGCTTTTTTACAAGCAACAAACTTTTACACTAAGAACAATAACTGAACATGTAAAGAACAAAGTATCCGTAAATGAAACTGGTGAATTGTGAACACATTGCACGTAGCTGACAAACATAATGTCAAGAACAATGACATGAAAGAACCATTTTATCATCACTCAGTGCATGTTGGCTGTATGGCTAGATTATAACATCCCGCTATGACCACATCAGGAAATGTAATAGTTCACTTGCTCTCATGTCTCACAATATAAATGTAACTTAATCTTTAAAAGCCTGAACCTGAAAAATACCTGAGACGATTTATCATTCTTTTAAGTTTTAGTTTTCTACTAAGTACAATGCTTTTAAATCACGTTCTTTCTGGTTTACCAACTGGGCGTGTTGTTCACAGAGTAATACCACGCTCGTGTTACTTTCTCATTCTCTTTCCTCCTTTATTTTAATCTTTTTAGTTTGTTCACAAAAGCTTATGACCCAGTGGGTGTACTATAGATTTTCTTTTGTTAATGCTAAGGACAGTTGGTGCTGGTTTTGTGTTTTTACAAAAAGACAACAAACCTGCCTTTTTTGTTTTTTTTAATACGTAGGACGCAAGCGTCCAAGGGTCCTAAATTTGTTTGCTACATCTTTGCTTAAGCATTTTTTGCCTTATCTGTATTAATCCAAGATGTTCTAAAGAACAGACCGATTTCCGCCTGTTAAAGGCTCTGTGACGATATCAAACAAAACGGAGAGAAATCCCTCTCTGAAACGATGGCTGAAGCCAGCGGGACGCAGTGTTTCACAGTGAGGTTGGTTTGCACATCAACAACCTTCATCACTCGTCATCGCTGGAACGAGTGCGGCAGCCACCTCCGACACAGGAAGTCAGCTGGGGGAAAGAAAACAACACATCGGTGAGTTCGTACAAACGTGGCTCAGGAAAATGTTTTTTCTTCCAAGATACGAGGCTGTACACACCCGGGCCGAGGTCACTTAGTGGTTCTGCTTGATATGCAAGGTGTAGTAGGACCACGGTTCCGGCACATAAATGAGCCCGGGGTACTTGTTGCGTAACACCGGATCGTTCCACAGGTGGACCACCCACAGTGCGACCAGGAGCAAAGTGACAGTGAAACTGCAGAACAGGAAGAGGCCGTTGCTGTCGGGACTGCGGCCTCGGCGGTGTTGATGGATCACCGTGACAACCATGGCTAGGAAGGTGAGGAGGAAGAGTTCGGTGATTTGTCCTTCAGTGACCAGGTACCTGGAACAAATGAGTCGAGAGAAGTTATCGTGAGCACACTTTACATCTACAGCACAAAGAAAAATGTCTACTTTCACAAAAGAACCACATTTATAAAGAAAAATACATATAAATATTCCGCGAGACTGAACTGAAATCCTGAACAAAAGCATTTGTCATGGACAGGGCCAGCTCTGAGGTATGGAATTATTAAAGATTGTTGTCATATATTACTCTTTTTATAAAAATTCTTTATACTTTTCAGACTACTGAAAAGGTTGCCTCTGGCAAAACCATATATTCATGGGCACAGAAGGTTTTTTTAAAGACTCAAGCAGCCCACTGACCAATAGTAGAGTGCGCTGGGTCCCAGCAGCACACAGCCAGAGGCCGGCAGCCTCTTCTGCTCTTCGGACTTGGTGAAGCAGCCGGTGAAGTAGATGAACAGGATGACAAAGAAAGGAATATACCTGGAATAAAACAAGATGCCCAAAAGGTACCAGTTAGATTCACACATTTCTTTGTTGCAAAGGAATGATGCAAACCTGGCAGGGCTGAGTGAAAGAAAGAATACTTTTATTTCCAAATATAATTTGAGTTGAAAAATGTAAATGTTTAAGAAAAAAAAATGGTTGAACTGTTATCAGTTTCTCAAACTGAAGGGATGAAACTGGCAGGGAGGTTTCAGTCCAAGTCATCATATGAGACTAGATATCGCTGTAGATTTTGATTTTGGATATGAAAGTGTTTTCTTATAAAGTGCTCCATAGAAGTACGGTGATGTCATTTTACCAGACTGTTTAAGCTGTAATTGATGTGCCTTTACCACCTTAGTCATTGTATTATTCATCTGAAATCTCACTGTCTAAATATTTGATAGAAACGCCACGGTTCCGTCCTACAATATGGTTACAATATCAAGATGAAAACATATTGTGATATTTTGGATCCCTATTCCTGACACTTTCAACGCTTCACTCTTCATAACCTTTGTAAAATGTGCAGTTCTAATGCGTTGCCCCTGTTGAATAGTCAAAAGTTGAGACAGGAAATGTGTGGTCAGAAGGAAAAAACAAAGGTCAGTGTACGGCGTCAAAAGGGGAAACATTGGGCTAATATGGCATTTTTTAATAAATCTAGTTTAGACAACAATCACTGCATAATATTGGATTCACTTTCCGGTTCGCAAACTACAGGAAAATAACCGCATATTCCAGCCCACTGACAACTATATTTACTCCCTTTTGTTTCTTACATTTAAGTGTTTTCTAAAGAGACAACAAAACGTACCACATCAAGTGTCCCAGCTGTTCATCATAATAATACAGCAGCTCAAAGGAGTCGATCTGTGTAGGAAGGACAAAGACCAATTGAATGTTCTCATTGCAACAATCACACAGGTGGTTTAATGACACATTAATATCCTGCATGAGATTCTGAGTCTGTGTCCAATGCCACAGTGCCCCCTACTGTTCTACTTTATCACAACTATTAAGAAGGAAACACGTCCACAGACAGACAAAATGGGCAAAGGAACATGTCAAATGCCTCTTATGCCTTTAAGGAACTTATTATGCCTCAAAAAAGGCACAATAGGATTTGAATAATTCCTCTCCCAACTATTCCTTGACTAGAAAGCCTTTCTGTTCTAGTTCTGTTCACTCTTGGCTTATTGCATTTAAGTCGCTCTGGATCAAAGCGTCAGCTAAGTAAAATGTAATGTAATATAATAAAGACTTGTTTTTACACTGAAAAGCAAAAAGAGTCCTTCAAAATATTAAAAAAAAAATGAAAAACACAATCCTTGATTCAGGTTACTTATACAACCTCCACTTTTAATGCACTTAAAATACACATTTCAGTCAAAATGTTTGTTAGGGAAAAGAAAATCTCTACATGCTACATAGCTACATGTAAATGTTGGTTTAATAATAACGCCCCAGATATGTTCAACATTAACCTTTTTACATCTTGTGGGAATCAGGATGACAGAAAAACTATCTGACGGCAACAACAGAGCGGAGAGAAAAAAAATAATCTGCCTTCCTGCACAGTATGAAAAAGCCTTCTGGGTGCAACCGGCGTGAAAATACCGATATATTTTGTGGCGTGTTGTCAGTTTGTGCCATAGTTGGACAAGAAAAGTTATTTTCCTTTTTAACTGACTATTCTCTGGAGAATCATGGCGAGCAACACAAACAGATTGTGGTTGTTGTTGTATAACACCACAAAAGGGGGCAATTACCAAAAATGTATTATTGGATTATTTTAAATGACAACAGGAACCAAGAGTTTTCAAAGGAAATTAATTTCAAAAGGAAATCTTACACCTTGACAGTGAAAGTGTACCCTGGTCCACTCAAACACAGTAGATACTCACCAGTGAGGCAGGTTTGAGGTCTTTGATGATGGGGTTCTCTCTGACTGACAGGTGGAGCTGGTAGCCGCTCAGGATGAGCCGATGGTTGATGGAGTCTCCCACCAGGTGGATGCTGGCCCCCATCACAAAGGTGATGATGCAGAGGTAAACCGCCGAGCGAGGCGGCGCCCTGGGACTGCGCTCGATCAGCTGAATGGAGCAATGACACGCAGCGTATACGACTTTGTCCTCGGGTATTCAATCACAGGCCCAACATGCGTCCCTTGAGAAAACCAGGCGACTGCTGCCCATTTCTCCGCAGACATTTATGAATTAAACCACAGTACCTTGAGTGGCAGATATGTTACCTTGTGTCAGATTAACTTTAAACTTTAAAAAACAGGCTACATCCAAAGTGTCCTTTTCAGTCATATTAGGTTGCCCTGTGGTGCAGAAGCAATCCACAGTTGTCAGGAGTTCTATCAGGATTTTAATACTTTCAGCATAATTAATACGCAATAATAAATATCATTCATAATTGGCACCTCAGGTCAAGCAGCTTGCTGCTGTGTATTTGAGCTGTTTATACGTGCTGCAAATATGGCAAGCTTTCAAATGCTATTTAATCAGGTGAACTAGCTTCCAAAATACTTACGGGTTTAATCAGTCTGATACAGAGAAGAAATGTTGTTTGTATTCTTACCTTGAGCATTAGGAATGGTGTTATGACATTGTAGGCCATGTGGAAATAGTCTCCAGCGCTGGGCTTGTTCAGGGGAAACCACTCCAGAGGAAGGATAATCTAATACAATATGATACAGAGAAACAATTGTGTTTCTATTACTCCACAAAATCTATTATAACCAACCATTTCTTTTCCTGTCATTATTTAAAATTGCATGTGAAAAGCGGGCAAATGATCCTTCTTACCATGGCAATCGGTCTTCCGAAGTCCAGTATCCAGTTCTGCAGAGTCAGACAGAACCACAGGTCAAAGTGGAAATGCGGCCTCCCCTGCTGAGGCCCCTTTTCCTTGGAACCACCAGGACTGCTGTCGACATACAAATAGCGAGTCGTTGTGATGAAGCAACATTACAAAAGCAAAGGGCAGTAAAGAGGTTGAGATGTAATAGAATCGGTTTACTAGTACTTAAGTATTTAAAGTGCAGTGGATGCAGGTTAAAACACATGTGCGTCTTGTTTACTAATCCATTGAATTATTATCAAAAAATATTTGGCCACATGATCCTTCATTTTAAATGTAACAAAGCACTTTGCTTAGCAAATGTCTCACCTATCCGAGATCGAATGTGCATATCTCACGAAAATAAAACCAACCTTTCTGGAAGTATTTTGCAGTTAAGGGTGAAAGTTTGAAAATATTAACTTCTGGAATCAAAGGTTGTAGTGTATAAATACCATCATATCAATGTTAATGTTTGCCATCATAACTAAGAGTATTTACTTTTTCTTTCCTCCTGCTGAGGAAATCAGTCAGATAATGTCTTTGTTTCTGTTTGTCTTATGTGCAGCTCTTTGACCTGTAATTGGCACTGTGATTGGATCATGTTTACCAGGACAACAAAAGGAGGAGCGCCGCTCCGTACGCTGTGGCTTCTTCAGCCCGCGTGTCAACATCAGCAGCATGAATATGGATCCCTAACAGAGCTGTCAACCTCCATGTCTGCTGGAAAGCCTCACCGCATCCACATATCACGTTGCTATTAGCAACCATTTCAGAGCATATGTCAGTGCAACCCTGAGATGCACGTTTGGAGGACTGCCTGTGTTATGTTTATTCTAGCTGTTTAGTGATTGACTAGAATTTAATTGGTGCTTATTTTAGGGCTGGATGCGGATGGGTTTTTTTTTACTCAAATGTAATGTATCCACCTTATTTGCTCCAAAGCTTGTTTATGGTAACGTCAGCTGATCTTTTGCAAAATAAAGTAAGGGGAGTTCCTTTTGACATCAGTAACCAGTTTGAATGTAACGTTAGTAAAGCAGCTGTGACGTTACTTGTTCAGTCATGTGATTCGAAAAAGAAGAAGAAGGGCACGTGGATCCGAGTGTTTATGCTGTCAGTCCTTATTAATGACTAGCAAACGGCAAACAAGACACTTTCAGGACACACGATGCAGGAGAATTAACGTTACTACACACCGAGTGGTTAAATGAGCATAAAGAAGTTACAGTAATAATCCTAATGTTTCAGAAACGACTGCTTTGCTTCGCTGACAACCGACGGCTGAAGCGGGATAACAATGACGTCAGCGGAGTGTTACGGGAACAGACCTCGTTTTTTTTGTGGAGGGTAAATCTTTGCTTCGACGACTTCGTACCGGCTGCATTCTCGCTGCGGTGTTTGATTAACGGTAAAAGAGAACTGCGTTAAAACTGGTTTACGACTGGCATCGTCCTGGCAAACTCAAAATTCACTTCCTGGACGTCGCCTTGTTGCCGCCCTTTCGACTCAACCGACCAATCAGATTGCAGCAGAGGATTTGAAGCCAAAGAAGAGAAGTAACGGTTCAGCAAAATACATAAAACATATATTTCAACCCTAAAGTTAATAACTCAGGCAGATGTATGTGTACATGGAGCTGCATGTGAAAGACGAGGGGATTCTTATAGATATATTTGTATAATATTTGTATTTAAATTGAATACAAATAAATATTATAGAATAGATTGAACAGTATTGTTTATTTTTATTCAATTTCATTTGTTTTGTGTAGGCTAAAAAATTTGCCTAACTTTGTACACTTGCAATATCGCTGTCCCCAAACCATCAGCACAGGGAAAACTCCCCCAAAAAATAAAATAAAGAAGTCTGAGGAAGGGAGGCTCCCTTCCCCGGGATGGACAAAGAGCAATACAAATCCTGTGCACAAACTGAACAATTAATGGTTGTTTTCTGACTGTCTGACTTTACAATTTTGTTTTTATACATGCAAAACATGAATAAGGTAAAGCAAATTAAAATTTGAATACCAGAATTAACCAAATACAACATATTATAACAATTGAGAAAAACACTTGGTCTATGGGCAGACCATAAGTGTTTAAACATTTAAAAACGTTCTCATATAAAATAGATATTAATTAAACATTAAAGATCTATTCGTTTTCCAGGGGTTGAGAGCTCCCGAGCAGCCGTAGAGGGTGAGGCAGCCAGTTCATTTGATCACTTACACCTGTGCTTTTTGCAGACGTACGGTTCCTCTGGATAAAAAGTGTGGAGTATGAAGACTGAAAAATTCCACATGCTCAAGAGCACTAATCTTAAAGCAATATGCGTTCTCAAATATTTTCTGGAAGCGTAAACAAGCACACGCACGTCACTTAATAGTGAGCCATCTGGTTGCACACATGTATTCACAGGTCGTTATTGCTCTGTGTTGTTGTTGTTGTTGTCTTTGTGTTATTATCATTATGCTTTGTTGAGTGCACCGAAAACAAATCACTAATCAACTAAGGTTCAATTATCAACAAAGTATTGAATCTCAGGCTTTTAAAAGAATGCATTATTCAGGAAATTCAAAACAAAAACAATAATCCAACACAAGAAAAAGCTTGAATATGTATGGCATAGGTGCAGCCTAGTAATTATAGGATGTGATTAGTGCAGCGAGGCGTTGCCACCTGTGTGGGAGAACGCAATCTTTAATGATTCCACCATCTGTTGTTTGCTACGTTGAGAGCAAACGTACAAAATAATATTTGGTCTCTACGGAACTGTAAGAGCACCAAAAGCTGGTCTTCCAGTTTCAGCTCCTCTGCAAAAACAGCTACTTTTTTTAAAACTTCATTTGAACATGTATACGGCATTCATTATTCATGGAATGGAGACTAAATCTGTACCTGTGAGGTAAACATGTCACACTCCTCGTGGCCTTTGTGGTCTGTGACGATTACATTTCGGGCTCCTATAGGAAAGGCATGTGGAGACCAACAGGAAGCATCATTGTGCTAAAAATGTCAACATCATGTTAAGCAGTGGGGCCCAATTTGTTTATTTTCTGTACTGGTTTTGCCTTGGCTCCTATATCGTTTCCTTTTTCTCTGTTGACAAGCCTTTTCCCCGGAGCGAAACCCCATAATTGGATTCCAACCGACGACCCGAGGGAGGAGCAACTCAAGTCCTTATTTCCCCGATCCGTTAAGTTAAAAGCCGCTCTGGAGCAGAGAGCATTTACCTTGGTGTTTATCTTCATGGAAAAGCGGTCTGTGCAGATATTAGCTCATGCACATGCAGCCGAGGGGCGAATATGTAAACATAGTCCACAACCTGTTCTGGAAACCTAAACTCTGTTTTCACAAAATGCATTAAATGAAAAAAAAAACATTTAGTTATGTGCATATATGACCTCCATTTTGGCCCTTAAGTATTAATTAGATATGTTCCACGTGTCCACAGAAAGAAATGGTTATTTTTGATGCTTCATAAAATATATTACACAGAATTACAACAGAGTCCTTTACACTGACTACGGCATGTTCTCAGATGTCTTATCAACATGTGTTTGTGATTGGGTGTGTATTTGTGCTGTTTAGGTGCTGCAGAGCTGGATGATCATGGATTTCCAGAAGTACCCACCCAACCACCCAGATGGAATAGTTTGTTCCATCATGTTTATCTTTGCAGCAAGTTTGATCACAAATCGAGAACCAAAAAACTCCAAAATACGGTTGTAATTGTGTTAAGTGTCCAGCAGATGTCACCTGGTTTTGCAAAAAAGAAGTTCCTTTATTGTGTACAATGCTCTTTCAGCCTCACTGTGCATCCCCTTTCAAACACTAAAAAAAGTACAGGAACAACAAAGCAGCGGACCAGCATCTTCAGCACCAGACGAATCCCACCTTCGTATCGACAGCACACCTGTGTGAAGGTGACAATTACACGTGTCTGAGCGTCTTTAAACACAGGCTGGTCTTTGCAGTAATTAATAGAGTCCGACTGTTGACCAGCCTGCTGTGTGCGTGCAATCTGACGGCTGCCTTGGCATGCAGCAGCTCTTACTTTAGGTAGGAGGAGTTATTTTAGTGCTCATCATCATCATCATCATCATCATCACCATCATCCTCCCCGCAGCCCCTCGGCGGCTTCAGAAGAAACCCTCCGCGCTCGGCTCGACATGGACGCTCTGCATCTCGCGCTGTTTCTCGCGGTCTCCGCCTGCACGGTGCCAGGTAGGCCGCCCGCGCGCGCTCTAATTGCTTTTAATTAAGTGGAAGTCAGTGGGGGAGAGAGGTGCGTCACGTGTGTGGCAGCGTCCTCGTTACGTAATTGGCTACTAGAACTACAAGAAAGTACAATGATGCCGTTTTTATTTATTTTAAAGCCTTTTTCCGGAACCTGTACTCATTTAAATGCACTTTAAATGCTAATGGGTGTGTGATTTGGCGTCATAGTGCTGTGTGAGTTCAAATTTATATCATGGAATTTTGTTTTTGTGGGGGGGGGTATGGGAAGGAGGGGGGCGGGGTTGTTTTCGATGCTGTGTTATGTCATGGTATTTCAAAGAGGGAGCGTTCAGCAGAAGAGATTATTTGAACATTATACTCTGTTAAGAAGAAGAAAAACAATATTCTATAGAGACGCACGCGTTAATTGTCTTTGAATCGGTGTGCCCTTTAAACGTACTTGTTTGGCAAAAAACTTTCATTATTAATAAAGTAAACTTTTGAATTTGAAATTAGAAGAGAAGAGTGTCACACCAAGTTCATCATTCAATGACCTTCACTGTAATGGTTAGGGGAAACCAAAGTTTCTTTATTAAAACCGCGTTGTTGTTGTTGTGCCCGCACTCAAAGGACTCATGCAAATTTGGATTTAAAATGAAGTTAGTAAACATTGCAAGTGGTTATTAGTTCATGGACCCTCTGAGACATACTTTTATGTCTCAAAGGATCCATTTTGATTGAGACGGTGGATTTAATGGTCCTTTGGCTCAGACTCTTCAGTCTGCATTGAGGCTCCCATAGAGAGAGAAGTGGAGATATGTGAGGTACCTAAAGCCCTGCTCCATCTTTATTACATTATTAAGGCTGATCAATATGAGATTTTACTTTACTTACCTTTTTTTTAATGGCTCATAGTCCACGTTCAGCAACATGTCAGCAATACTTGTTTTGTGGTCTGATAATGCACCGTTGTGTTTCACATCAAAAGACAATGACACACATTGTTATCATCACGCTGATCTTCACGGTGAAATTTGATTTTGGGGAGATTTGCAGGGAGGCAAATCTCCAGGGGATGGAGCCGTGGACAAAGACAAGCTTTCAGCAAGTATTTCTGTCTTTTTCATGGAAGAACTGGATGGGAGCGAAGAAGTCTGCCAAATCACTTCTGATAAGTTGTTAAGGGTAATTGTGCTGTGGCCAAAAAGAGGGGCCAGTCAGGTTTGATAGTGAGATGCAGACTAATTGTAATAATGTTAATTTATTTCTTAGGTCACCTGGCACCTAGCTGCAGGAGGAAGCAGGATTTTAAATGGAGAGAGGTGTCCAGTTAATTTATCCATATAAGCTTTTTTAATGCGTGGCAACATCAGTCCGTCTATCACTTTGGTCCAGAGCAGGATGGATGAAGAAAGCGTGACGATTCCCACAAGACTTCACCCGTCGATCACTAAAGGTTCCGTACTGTGTCACGTCTCTGTCTGCATTATCGGTCAAAATCACTTTTAGTCTCTTATTTTCCCGAAACAAATGGCTCGAGCTCCTTAGTTCGATCGACAGCAGCTGTGCTGAAAGCAGTCAGACAATTATTAAGCTCCGTTTAGAGAAGAAAGAGAGGGTTCACCAATGTAATTGCAAAGGAATTTGGCATTAGATGTGTCTGCCGTGCTCACATTTTGTCTCAAGGGATTACGGAAGTATTTACTGTTTGGGTTTCCTCTGTCTTCTGCAGTGTCTCTTCAAGGGCCAGGCCAGCGCAGGCTGTACAGTGACCTGGTGACTGACTACAACCCGCTGGAGATACCCGTCCTCAACGACTCTCAGAATCTCACCGTTGAATTGGGCATCAACCTGATTCAGATTCTGGATGTGGTATGTAAATAAAGAATTACCACACATGACTGTGCATGCATGAGCACGAGGTATGAATCCTCCATATGAAGATTGTGACTGCCTTCTCATTTCACAGAAAAATAAATTCAATCTCTATAAATAAACCTTTCCGATGTGTAGAGTCTAAACTAGCAGATATTTTCTTCATTGATTAGGGTTCCTTAGGGTTATATTTCATCCACGTTGATACATTAATTATGGAAGTAAATCTGTGCCATCGGGGGTTGAAATAAAAGGTGATTGAATTTCTAGCACTGAATATTTATGCATTGAAATTATGTACCTGAATGTTTTTCAACATTAAAACACCGCAAAAAAATTCAACCTAAAAAAACAAAATGTTGAAATATTCGAAATGGAGGCTACAATATTCAACCCAAAAAAATTCAACCTTGGCACACCAACATGCGGGACACTAAGGAAGAGCAATCGATTCATTCAAGATCAGGAGCGTGCGTCAAGCTAAAGGAGCGAGCACCCAAAACACCTTCGGCTTTCGGATTGTAAACATGTCTTTAACTCTTCTTCATGCCATCAGTGTGGCAACGTATGAAGAAATACATAGAAGAACATATAATGCTCACCCTGAACCAAAACGTTTGCTTGCGACTGACAATATGCAACTCTCCTAAAAGTATACAAATCAGATGGCCGAGTGGGTAGCACAGCCGCTTTGCGGCGCAATGTTATTTTGCGCGACACGGTTCGAGTCCCGGTTGTGGCGGACTTTTAATAAATGTTCTTTTATGTATTTCTTCATATGTGGCAATGACGTAGTGCTCACTTATACAATCGTATTCGCTGCAATGGATATGGGATGCATTTTTGAACATTTTCAGCACAATATGTTTGCAAATGTGTGACGACTCAAGTGACGGAGGCAGACAACACCTGCCTGCCGGGGGAAAACAAACACGCACCCGTAGCCAAACCAGTAGTTCAAAAACCAGTAGGCACGTAACACCGTCACTGAAACATGGGTTCTCGTTTCAGACTTTATGAGCAAATACAGGATCCCTTTGAGATAAATTCTAAAGCCTCGCATTAAGACGTACATCCCTTTACGTAAGACTCTGCGCTACTTGCAGGTTGCTGTGTTGTGCCAGATCCTCAATAAAGTTTACCCATGGCCATGAAGACTCATTTAACGTTACATGGACTTTGAATGCCGCTTAATACCCAACTGAGATCGGCTTGTGCCGCTGTGAAAAAGGATCCTTCCACCGACGCTACTGCGGTTATTCCTGCATGTCCTGTCGGGTTTATGCATCTGCACGCTCCGTTAAAGCCGCTGCCCCCCCCCCCCACTACGATACAGCGGCTCATCTGCCTCTTCAAGCGCGTTCCTGGATTCAAAACTCCGCCAATCACTCCTAACAGCTTGTCGAAGGATCTCAGCATCATTAAATGAATTCAAAACTAGAAGAAGAGGCGTATTGTGAGCGGCTGTAAGCTCTCGTTTAACTTCCGCTTAGTTCATGTCCAATACAGTCTGTTAATGTACAAATGTCAGCTGTCTATTACGGAATCTTACAGACACAAACCACACTGATGACATGAAGAAGAGTTAAAGCCCCGTTAATATTGGACATGTTTACAATACGAAAGCCGAAGGTGTTTTGGGTGCTCGCTCCTTTAGCTTGACGCACGCTCCTGATCTTGAATCTAGAATCGATTGCTCTTCCTTAGTGTCCCGCATGTTGATGTGCCAAGGTTGAATTTTTTGGGGTTGAATATTGTAACCTCCGCATGTTGGTGTGCCAAGGTTGAATATTTTTGGGTTGAATATTGTAGCCTCCATTTCGAATATTTCAACATTTTTTTTTTTTAGGTTGAATTTTTTTGCGGTGTTTTAATGTTGAAAAACATTCAGGTACATAATTTCAATGCATAAATATTCAGTGCTAGAAATTCAATCAACTTTTTATTTCAACCCCCGATGGCACAGATTTACTTCCATAATTAATGGAGAATTAGAAAATGGGTTTGGATGTCTTCTGGTCTTCATTTCAATAACAGCCTCTGCTTAATAAAAAAAAGCACCTGAATGATAATGTTACTAAATATCACATGATCTTTTATCACAGGATGAGAAGAACCAGGTTTTGACGACCAACATTTGGCTCAACATGGTAAGACCTTCTGTACAAAGTGCGTAAAGATAGAGAAAAGCTCAGCTTCGCAGCCGTAGTTTTCAGGGGTGCTGATCTTCTCTCGGCTTAAAAATAGGAAGCTATAGAGCAAGTTATTATACAAACACGGCATAGTGTTGGAATAAACTGATGATAAATACACGGACAATTATAGCCAGTTTGTCTTTGATGTAAAATGTGAAAAAATCCATTCTTTTCTGGATCCCACAGCTCTGGGAGGATTCTTACCTTCAGTGGAATGCATCAGACTATGCAGGTGTGACCAATGTGAGATTTCCTCCACATCTCATATGGAAGCCAGACATCCTGCTGTACAACAGGTAGGTTTTGTAAGGCCCAAACCACTGGGTGCTGCACGGTTTTGAATTTGCACGGTGTCAGACTCGGCATGCATGCACCGGCCTCCTCACAATATAATAAGTGTGTGTGTGCGTATGGGGGGGACATTTGAGGATTTTGTGTGTTCCAGAGATGTAAACAAGATTGCAACAATGGCACCGACTGTGATACATGAGCCATGACTGAGAAGATTTTTCTGCAACGCAGGAATTATTTGTTTTGGAATTATTTATTTTGCAAGAGTCACATCACTATTTACGGATGCATTGTTGCACTGCACGCACGACGAGTGGTTTAAGAGAATTTTTGGCTTGGAATGTGACTTTTGGCCTGTAATTTATAATTAGACCCCTGCAACCTGCTAAAATAGTTATATTTTCATCTGATGATAGCTGACATTGGCACTTGAAGCTCTGTGGTGTGGAGATCTTCCATCTGCTCTGAAACTCCACAAATGGAGCCTTGGACTTTTCAAATGATGAATTCTTAAAAAGGTTGACCTGCTCGGGATCAGGTGGAATTCATCAAGTTTAAACAAGCCATTAATGCCAAGTGGGCTGTTAAGAGATTTTGCTGAATCTGACACTTCAAACCTCGATTAATGTCCTCGATGTACAAAGTAAGAAGTTCAGGATGACGAAACAAAAAGTTTCTTGCATCAGAGTAATTTCATATATGAGCTTCCATATTATTTGTAGAGATTAGTTATTCTGTTAATATATAATTATTAGCCTCATTTTAAACCCATTTTCTTGTTTAAAAGAGGAAGGGAGAGCGGCTTTAGTGTCTTCATAATACCACAACTATAACAACTCTATTTGACACCGAGTGGAAAATGGCCTTGAGCTAACATAACACAAAAGCCATCTGATATAGATATATATCTTCAGGTCAAGCTTCAAGTCAAAATATGCTGAAATATTCATGCTGCTGCTCTTGTTTCATGAGGTCTACAGAGCAACAGAGCCCATGTTGTCACAGGACGTATTCAGAACATGCTGCACAGAGAGTGAATGATAAAATAAATCCCCCTGTTGTACCAAACCAGGCTAGACCTCATTCCTTTTGGAATAGAAAACGTTGAGGTTTTGCCTCGTACAAACACGATCAATGTGTAAGTGATCGACTCATCGACTTTTTTTTTTAGGTTAAACACAGCTGTGTGTATCAAAAGATGAAAAAAAAAAAAATGAGAGCACGGGAGCAATAAATCATTAAGACGAATTGATACACTTTATAAAAAGTTTGGCAAGAAGAGCATTTTGTGACTAGCTTTGAAAGAAAGATCTGAACAAATACCGTTAGATACACTCTTCTCTCCCGTCTACTAATGAAACGCATTGTACTTCATTATTGGCCCTCTGAAGAAAGGCTTGATTTGAGACTCTCTGAATTATAATTCCCTCCCCCTCTTTCAACTTGAACTCAACCATACCTCCACCTCTGGGGAATTCTTTTAGAGCGAGGGATTTGTGGGTAGCAGAGGAGAATGAGGGTAACTTCTGAATAACCATCGCCAGGGGAATTAGGACATCTCGTGTTTTTTTTTGTTGCTTTTATTTTACTGCTTTCCACAATGCACTATAGTCCAGATAATGAAATTATACTTACTTGAAACTTGTAAAGTTTGGTTCCTTGCACGGTATCGGAAATGAAGCCATAAAAAAGGAACGCCGTGGAACTCTCTGCTATTTTAACGGACCTTTGTGCATGAAATCTCCAGAACCGAACGCGTTAAAGCCCCAACGCCGTGACGACCTCGAAGGGTCATCCAGTCACGATCTCTGGTCACCGCAAAGTAACAGTATTTAAGCTTTGTTTCATTTCAAAGCAGAGAAAACACAGATTGCTTGTTTTACAACTTTGAAACCTAATCAAATTGATGTTCGGAGAAATGTGAAGCCCCCCCCCCCCCCCCCACAAAGAACTTGCCTCTTCTTTAATGCGCTCGACGGAGCCCTGGAACAGGAAAAACCCTCTTCGGGCCTCATCGCTTGGCTCGGCTTGTGCATTTTTTTTCTCCGGACAACTTGTGTCCCGAGAGCAGCCGTGGTGGAGGGGTGACGGATAGCAGGCCAGATGTTTGGTGCTCCGCGGCCCGGTCACTGGCTCCCGGAAGGCATTCCGGAGGAGGTGCGTGGGAGGAGGGGGGGGGGAGGGGGGGGGGGCTTTTGCAACTCTCCTTTCACAGCTGCTCCAGCAGCCACCTCGAAAACAACCAAGCTCGGTGGGAGAATAGAAAAGCAGCGTACCAAAGAGAAGGCAGGGGCCCCAAAGAGGGGGGGGGAGTTGCACAATTCTAAAGGCCTCTAAAGAGTAAATGAGAGAAGGGGATCAACTTATAGTCAATAAAGTGTTATTGGTTTGTTCAGTGTTACTGCTGCCAATGTGCTGATGCAGCTCCATGTCGTTCACAGCGCTGATGCAAGATATGATGCCACCTCCCACACCAACATTTTGGTCAGCACCAACGGCTCCTGTTTCTACGTACCCCCAGGTAAGAGGCATGCTCTCAGTCAGACGGTTCGTACACATGCATTACTTATTATTATCTGTATTCCTACTTCCAACATAATTCACCAAAAGAAGAATTTCATCTCCATTGATTTCCGTGTGTGTGTGTGTGATGTTTTTGGTGAGATGAAAGCAACACCTAGAACCCGTCTGATTCGTGATTCAATTATTTAGGTGCCACTTTCTAGCTCTGAGTTGGCTGATGTCCAGCAGATAGAACACCTCTAAAGGTGACCAGCTAACAAATCGTATTGCTTTTAATTAACCTGTGCAACCTGTAAAAGCAACACGTTGTTTTTATTGAGGTCTACGTGGCAGAATAAAACATATTGTAAGATTAGCTAGCTTTCCAGGTGCTGGTGGATGAACTGTGTTCCTTTTACAGTCTTCATGCTTCCTGCCGTTCTACAGACAGTTATATGAGTGGTATTCATCTTTCAATCTAACTATTTGGTGGTGGGGGGGGTCATTAAGTGTGTTCCTCCACACTGTCAAACAGTTATGCAGTGAAGCTCTTTGCGTATTCAAACTTTTGTATCCCCGTGTCAAAGGCTCCCGCACAGCGCGTCGATCCGCGATCCCCCCCTTTAAACCTTCTGCCCTGCAGCCATCAATCCGTGCTCACATGAACAGGTGCAACACGGTGAAACCTCCTGTCACAGCATTAAGTGAAGTCAAACCTGTCCGCAGCTGATCGCGGTCGGCTCCAAATCATTCCCTGATCACCTGCCTTTGTCAGCCAGGTTCATTGCGGTAGATTAGTATTCCATTATTTTCATCATCTTCGCTGCACCGAGAGAGCGGAGGGAGAGGACCTTGTTTACGTCGCATGCTTCGTATCTTTGTTAAATGATGGAAATTGGTTTGGTGGCTGCCTCTGCTGAAGGATTACCACTTTTGTTCCCGTTGTCATATTGGATATCGGCGTAAAACCTCTCTTTCTTCCTCTCCAGCTGTCCTTTCTTCCTTCAATCTCTATTTGACAGAGTAATTGAAATTCTACTCAGAGCTCTGAATAAAACTTTCCTTGTCGGTAACTGTCTTCCGGTGAAGTACAGTTCATCCCAAGGCTCATTCTTCAAAGCTAGGGGGGGGGGGGGTCCTTTTGGGTCCCAGTGTGACTAAACATCTGTATTTATTCAAGGTTGGACTCTGCATCCGTTGTGACGAAGCTACTTTTGATTTGTTCTGTCTCTTTCATAATTGCTCACCTGACAAAACATTTTTCCGCGTCGATTCAACTTTGAACTTTGACCTCTGTCCTCCCTTCTCTCCGTGGGAACGTTGGACGGACAGAGTTAAAAATCTCAGATATCTGTTTCGTTACACGACAGGGCTCCTCAAGAGCACCTGCAAAATCGACGTGCGCTGGTTCCCCTTCGACGTCCAGAGGTGCGAGCTGAAGTTTGGCTCCTGGACCTACGGGGGCTGGTCCCTGGACTTGAAGCTGTTGGAGGCCGACCTCACGGACTACATCCCCAACGGAGAGTGGGATCTTGTGGGTGAGGGGGAACAGGCGGCCTGGGAAGATGTTCGGGGGGGGGTTTTGAAATGGATGATTTTCCCCCCCCCCCGTAAACTTTCGTTTGCAGCAGAGTGCACCGTGTTTCCTTTCGTCTCGCAGAGGTCAAAGGGCAGAGGAACGAGCATCACTACAAGTGCTGCGAGGAGCCGTACGTCGACATTACCTACACCCTGGTGATGAGGAGGCGGAGCCTCTTCTACGGCCTCAACCTGCTCATCCCGTGTGTCCTGATCTCCGCCCTGGCGCTGCTCGTCTTCCTGCTGCCCGCCGACTCCGGAGAAAAGATCTCGCTGGGTATGAAGCGCGCCGCTGAATCGGATTGTTAAGTTAACATCAATGAGTTATTGTTACGCCGGGCTCCGCCAGACAGTGTTTTCCAGTGCTTCTAAAGTAGCGTCATTACAGGGGGGGGGGACAATGGCTTTTTGGGGAGGCGAACGGCGTTACCAAGGTTTTGCACTCAGCTGCTTCGTGTTACGTCAGCTGGTGCCAATCTGCATATTTACCGCGACACGCCACACAAACACTGCACTGTGCATTTTAGTCTGTTTTCATTTATTAGCCTTTCCTTTGTTCTTATACACGTTGAATGACCAGAAGAAAGACCTGGACCATGTAATGCAATTCAACGTCGTTGACCCTTGCTCGCTGAATAAATTAGGGAAACAAATATCTCCGTTAATGTCTATTCGTTTCCAACCTCTGGGCCCCTCGGAGGTTGTTGTGATGGAGCGAGTTCTTTTTTTTTTTTTTTTTTTCCTGACGTGTTACTTTCTCTCTGCTGCAGTTTTCTCTCTAACTGCAGTGCTCCTGTCAATCAAGTCAGTAATGTTACCGAGGTGACAGGTTTCCTGAAAATGCATTTACTCCTTTCTGTTTCTTTCTCAATTCTCAACGTCACCATTTTTTAAAAGAGTTCACTGGTTAATTTGCTTTCTGCCATGTTGACTACAGAGAGTTTTTTTTTAACAGCAATTAAAATAAAGGATCCAGCTTAGAACTAATGAGATCATAATTAAATCAAATCCTTTGGAGCCCAAGTGGTTTTCGACACAAAGGCAACCTTTCTATAATTCTCCATCGTTTCTCCATCTCCACTTAATTTCTTTCCCAGTCCATTTACTCTGCAGGATAATCAGTCAGTTCCGTGAAAAACATTGTTTTTTCATTAATCCACTTCCTCTGTGGCCTTGTGAAGTAATCTGATAATAAGCGCTGAGTGACTGACTTCACTGTCAGTGGACCAGGAAAATTGTTTAATCTTATCTCAGTTGTCACAGTTGACTTGAATGTTTGAGCCCATTTCGTGAATAAATTACACAGGATTGGTGGAGACAGCATCTGTGGGTTGATGGTGTGTGTGTGTGTGTGTGTGTGTGTGCATCTGATGTTTTGATAGCTCACAAACAGAGGAAAGTATAATATGCTGTTGTGCAGATTTGAATGCTCCTTTAAATGTGTTTAAAATGTTTTTTATACTGCAGTCCACGGCACAAATCAGGCATACGTTATATTATTATAGTATATTCCCGATTCAGATTGTGTGTGTGTGTGTGTCTGCTCACAGATGTAGTGTATATGAGGTCAGTAAATCAGCCCTAGCCCTGACATTATTATTAGAGAATAGTGAACATCATTTAGAAGTGTGTTTTCATGGCGGCATCAATTCCCAGATTTAAAGTCAGTAGAATTCGGTCATGAGCATTACGTTTGAAAAATGCACAAATGGATCAAGCAAGACCATATTTTCCCATGTAGCTATGTATATGAGGTTTTATTTTTTGGTGGTTTTGGATATTTTCACCGTTGCAACATACAGTATGTTTGCAATACCGTGCAATGTAGGTTGCTTTATGTTTTTGTTGCTCAAAGCCTTTCAAAGGAACATAAAAAGCCATATTGACTAGCTACATTCTATGAAAATGTTTTCTTCATTATCCTTAATTATCCAGATTTGGATTATCCAAAATAAATGAAGCAAAGACATATTCTCCAAAACATTCTGCTGATTTCCAGGGATTTTACATGATTTGCATGTTTTCTCCTTGCGAAGATATAATAATACATCAGAAACTGTAGAGTTCAGTGGCACACAATGTGTACCAGCACGCCTGAAGTTAATTACGATGCGACTCTTAACCCCGCCTGACAGCCAAAGAGCCAGTGGCTCAGCGTTGGCAGCTCATTAGTGAAAACCTTCTGCTCACAGGTATTTCTCGAGGAGCCTGTGTGCCTTTTCTCTGCTTGATGCAGCCAGTGTCTGTGACGCATTATAAGCTTCAGCTGTTCACACAAGAGTAAAGTTTTTTTGGGGCATTGCCCTCCACGTTGTGTGCAATCGCTCATTGTTGAAGGGTACTGTGACATCTGAAACAAGGTGAACAAGAATACAAGGCAGCGCAAGTGCATTCTCATGTTTTTGGAGGATTTTACTCAAACTAGGAATAAAGTATTCAACAGAGAAGGATAAGAAAAGATAAGAACTGAGTCGTTGCAACGGGAAATACTTGAATGGAATAATACAAATGAGTAATTATGGTAAAACTACAAAAGTCAAGGGGCGAAGCCGACGGTGTCATTTCAGCACTTTTTCCCTCTCTCATCACTTTCCGCTCAGTAGCTTTGTCTTTACATGTCATTTTCACATGTCTTGATGTGCTTGCAGGCATTACGGTCCTCCTCTCCCTGACCATCTTCATGCTCCTGGTTGCAGAGATTATGCCCGCCACATCGAACTCGGTGCCCTTAATAGGTAAGCGCCGAAAAGCATTCGCTACGTGTGTCGACTCCCATCAGCATGAAGACACCGGGGTAAATGTGTGCAGATGTTTCTCATTCAGCAGCCAACCAGTATTCTGATATTATTTGAATATATTTATATATACGCGAGTCACCATATTTGAAGCAGTGAAAAGGTATTATTCTGACATATATAGGTGAGAACTTTATCCTCTTGACTGTGTGAATGTTACCTGGTTTAACCATTGGTTTAACCATTGGTTGAATTGTTTCCATTCTTACTGCCTCCTCTGTATCTCCTTCACCCAGCCCAGTACTTCGCCACCACCATGGTCATTGTTAGTCTCTCCATAATTGCCACAGTTCTGGTCTTGCAATATCACCACCATGACCCTGATGGAGGCAAGATGCCAAAGTGGGTGAGTGTGGTTTCATTTTACACCGTTACTTGTGACCCGTATGACCCCCATCAGCGCCACTCTCGCCATTTCTGTCCATAGCCACACTCAAAACTAGTTTCATTTATTATGCTATTTTAATTATTTGTTCAATTAGGTTACTGTCCATTGTGCTTCACTTACAGTGGTTCATTAGGATTGAGTTGACTTTGCTTGGGGTGGTTTTAACAGGCAGAAAATGTGCAGTGCTGAGAGGTCCTCTGGTGTTCAAAAAGTTAGTTGCAAATATTTGCCAAGAGAACACAGTCTGTCTGATGTATTTCTATAAATCTTCCAGTGGAATAGTATCTACAGACCACAATAAAATAAGCTTTTCATTATGATTTGGGGAAAAAGGAAACATTGAGCTTATTTGGCGTCTATAGAAAGCGAAACTGAGAAAACCAAATTAGAATGAGGGATGAAGGCGGACTGGTTATTCTCTGGTTGATGAGCCTTGTTAATTTCTTCTTAATCCTCTAACCCTTGACCCTAAAGACCCGCGTGATCCTGCTGAACTGGTGCGCCTGGTTCCTGCGCATGAAGCGCCCGGGCGAGGAGCGTCCGCACTCGGCCTGTCGCCACGAGGCCCCGGCCAACAGCGTGACCGGCGCCGGGGCCCCGTCCCCTCCGTCCGCCAACGGCAAACTGCTCTACGTCGGCATCCGGGGCCTGGAGAGCGTCAAGTACGCCGCCACCTCGCCCGACTCCGGGGTCCTCTGCGCGCGGCTGGCCGGGCCGGCGGGAGGGGACGAGGTGCTCCTCCCCGCGGGCGGCGGGGAGCCGGAGCTGGCCAAGATCCTGGAGGAGGTGCGGTACATCGCCGAGCGCTTCCGCGGCCAAGACGAGGGCAAGTCGGCGTGCAACGAGTGGAGGTTCGCGGCGTGTGTGGTCGACAGGCTTTGTCTCGTGGCTTTCTCGCTCGTCACTATCCTCTGCACCTTCGGCATCCTCATGTCGGCGCCCAACTTTGTGGAGGCCATTTCCAAGGACTTTTTCACTTAAGAAAAAAAAGGGAAATAAAGGCCTTCACCAATCTCTCCTATCACAAAGTAACCATTCGTAATCTGATGTGGCAGTAACATGTATAAAGTTAAAGCGCTATATGGACATGTATCACCACATTTAACCGTACTGAATCCAATTAAGGACTTAAAATTGTGTGGCATGAATTGCATATATACTTAAATGTATGCCCATTCTTTGCCTATTATATTACACAGTCACTTGCCATATTAAAGGAACATTTCAATATTGTATTCTCTTGTACAATTTTGAAATGACTAAGAAATACTGATACTTTAAAGCATTTTTTAAGTTGGGTAATTTGCTAATCTAGTACTAGAATCTACTTACGTGATGTTGAGTGTCTGTTATTGTGTTAACAATTCAATATTCTACTAACAATCTACTCCTTATCCAAAAAAATGAGAGCCACAGTATATCTCGTATTAAAATACTCGTATTAAAATAATGTTTCCATCTATGTGATGTTGCATGTCACCTTTCTATAAATACAAATTATAACAGCAATGTTTGTTGTCTTTTATTCCAGTTATGAGACCTGCGTCGCATGCATCACAGCCTCCTCTCACTCCCATTTGTCTGTCCTTTCAAATAAAGAACGCTGGATGAATTCCAAAGAAACCGTCTTTGGAAAAAAGAAAAACATTGCTGCACAGAACTGCACTTTGTATACCAATAAAGATAATCCACACGTTCTTATTCAAACTATAACCTTGAATTCCACTATCTGATTTGACAGGCTGTTTGACATCCTGCCAGTCAAACACAAAAGTACTTCACTGCAGCTCCTGTAATATTATGCAGAGAGAGATGAGTCATCCAAAACCCTACTCCTAGTTTTTTGCAAAGACTGAATTAAAAATTCCACTTAACAATAATAAAGTTCCATCAAGTCACAGTTAATAGCCTTGAGAGAATAAATCCATATTGAAATTAATTAGATTGAATATCACCTTTAAAGCAATGTTATAATTGACATTTCTGAAGAAAATCTTCATGTCTTTATATTTTATATAAGCTTATAAACTAGCTATGACTTGCCTGTGTGTGTGGACACAATGACACAATGAGTATAATTATCTGAATCTGCAAAGTAACAGCAGTTATGATGAATGCAGTCAAGTAAAAATAATACAATTGTAACATAAAAAATGTAGTTAGTGGAGTACAAAGTGTCAGAAAATGAAATTACTCAAGAAAAGCAGAAGGCGATCGAATATGCGTTAATCTTATAAGAAGGATTTTGACTTCAGTTGTCAATATACAACCAAATTGAGTCCTTTGGTACAGATAACGTTATTGTAAAGTCCAGTCTAAATTCACCAGTATTACACTGCATTACCAAGTTGACACCTAGTGACTGATTTGAAAAAATACACCCAATTTGGCACCTTCACTCGTTAAAACATCAATTTTCAAGTCTGACAAAACTGGAGATGGAAATGTTCATACATCCCTGAAAAAACTGTATTTTGTTCGATATCAATTATAGACTTTTGTTAAAGATGCCTTTTTTTAAAGTCGTTCTGTCGTGAGGGGGAACCTAAAAAAGATAAAACGCATTTCTTACCGGAGGGTATTCACTGTGGCAACGTATTTAACTTCCGTGTGTGTGCATTTGTTTTGTCGCCGACTGGAAACACGGTGGTTCAGTTTGACACGCTACTGCCACATTCGGTTTGTGTCACGTTCTTCTTAGTCGCTAAACATGTCCGAGGCTCTGTTGCAGTGGTGTGTGGACCAGTTACACTACAAGTTCGGTTTGGAAGCATGTGAAGACATCGTCCAGTAAGTAACGTCAAAGCTAGTGAACGTTAGCCCAAAAGAAAATTAAAAAAAAAAAATGAAATCTGACGTCAGACGAAGTGCTAACAGCCAGCGAGCTAACACATCCAAGGGAGGGAGAACAATTAATAAAGCTGTCTTGGTGGTGCTGTGCTGCGATGTATTGTTTTATAAAATATGTTGCTTACGTATCAAATAAAGCTATTCGTGTGTTACGTGTACCGCTTTTCATTAAATACAACTAGCTAACGTTAGATAAGTTTGGCCCTCCAGCTGTAACGTTAACACTGACGGGAGGACAGTTTGACAGGTGTATTAACGTTAGCTAACGTTATGCATGAGCTAACAGTCATTTTATAACTTGACAAATCCACTTATTCCAAGTGACACGTCGTGGGTGACGTAGATTTAACCCGTTAATGTCACGTGAATGATCGGAATAATTTATTTTTGTCAGGTGAGAACGCTGAGGTGGTTTAAAAAACACAAACCTACAAACAAATATTGTGTATAATTTGCTTCGAAGCTATTTCAAGTTTACTTCACGTGAAGTTGATTTTCATTCAGGCATAATAGATTGTAAAATATTGATAGCAATTAAACCAGTCTCCAATAGTTATTTATCATTATCAAGTTTATTTAGATAGGGACAGATACAAATAACATAGATAAAACTTTTAACAGTCATCTGATGTGAGTATCATAGTGTTTTTAGCTAAAGCTAATTTACGACACTTGTCCCTAGTAGGGCTTTTTGATTAAAAAAAAAAAAAAATAGTGTCGTCTTGTACATTTTTACACTATAAAAAGAAAACAGGAATAAGTCTCTCACTAATAACTGTTTTATCTAAAATATAACGCCTTTTTTGAGTTTTATTTAAATCCCAAAAGCTATCTAAAAATTAATATAAGCAGACCGTTACACATTTGAAGAAGAATTTGGGTCTTTAATGTTTTCTACACTCACTTTGACAAAAACGTATTGGATGAAACAGTCATTTTGCCATTCTGCTGTCTAGATACATTCTATCCATTGAAAATGCTGAAGAGATAGAGGAGTATGTGGGAGACCTCCTGCAGGGCACGGACGGGAGGAAAGGACAGTTCATCAATGAGTTCCTCAGCAGGTGGAAGAGGACTCAAACACAGGCGACAGATAGCTCGAGTGTTTTCCTTCCAAAGGAATCTTCTTCATCAGCAGGTAGGCTGTCTGATGTCTGCCTTTCCATTGTCATTTAATCTGTACATAAAGGTTCCTTCCAGCCATTAACAATCTGCAATAAAATCACAATGGAAACTACTTGAGAATGACTAAACATTGGAAACAAAGACAAATTCTAATGATTAAATGTGGAAATGTGGTTACAGAGGTATCAAATTGGTTTCAATGCCCTACCGATGCTGACAGTAATTTGCGCTCTTTTCCTAGAGTTGCAAGACCTGACCAAAGACGGCCAGAAGAAGGCGAAACGCAAGGGCCGTAACAAACAGGATGTGCTGACTGTAAGCCAAGCGGAGCCCGAGCCAGAGGCAGTCAAAACCCCCATTGATCTGATGAGGGTGCGTAAACATCGGCCTTCAACTTTTGTTCTGCAATCACTTATAAGTAGTTTCAAGTTTTTAATTCTCATGGTTTGAGTAAAACAATGACAAACCCCATTAAGTATATTTATAAGCGATCCATTGCATTTTTGGAGTTGGTCTAGTTTGTTTACGTCATCTCTGTACTGCTTCTGTTACTGATTGCTGTCTTCATTTTCTTTCTACTTTCTCAGGCTCAAGAAAACAGCAATTCTTCTTCAACAAAGAAGAAAAGTAAATTTGTTAATATCTATGCTAAAGAGGGACAAGACAAGCTGTCCATCTTACTCCCGGGTAGACATTCCTGTGACTGCCTTGCCCAAAAGCACAAGCTTATAAACAACTGCATCAGCTGTGGGCGCATCGTATGTGAGCAGGAGGGATCAGGGCCCTGCCTCTTCTGTAAGAATCTGGTACGTAGGAGTTTTGAGTGCTTGGATTACTTTCAGTTTTAATCTGCTTACTGTGCTGAAAATGCTTATTTTCTAAAATATTTATTCTTTACTCACTGATTATTTATTTTTTTGTTTGATTCAGGTGTGCACTAGAGAGGAGCAGGAGATCCTGCAACGCGACTCCAACAAAAGCCAGAAACTACGAAAGAAGCTTATGGGAGGTGAGAGTCAAAACAAGTCAGGATTATAAAACACTCCCATTCATAGTGACATGGATCGTTAATGTGTGATTTGGTTTTTCTTTTGGTGACAGATGGTGGAGAAAGAGATTATCTCCCGAGCCAAGAGGCCAAGATTAAGGCGGGTTTGGAGAAGGCTGTGCGGCACAAAGAAAAACTACTGGAATACGACAAGAATAGGTATCACAAAACACAACAGTCAAGATAAGAGCTGCTCAAGAATAGATTTACTACTGTGTGTTTGCACTTTAATAGGACTTGCAGAAGGTAAGCTTGAAACTGTGATAACACTGAACTCTCTTTCTTTACCGCCCCCTCAAACTCCAGTGTCAGGAGAACGCAGGTTCTGGATGATGAGGCGGATTACTTTGCCACTGAATCCAATCAGTGGTTGTCCCCCAATGAGCGAGAACGGTTGAGGAAACAGGAAGCGGAGCTGAGAGAGCTTCGCCATGCGTCCCGCAAGGACAGGAAAATAACGTTGGACTTTGCTGGCAGGGAGGTGATTGACGAGGGAAACAACCTCAATGAGTACTACAACAAGTAAGAAAACAAACTCCCCTCAAAATCAAGGCCGCAAGGGCGGTGTTTTGCTGTCGCGTTTAATGCCATTTGAATCGCTCGCTGTTTAGGTTGGATGAGACCCTCATGGCTATGAACAGCGGCTCTGCGTCAAAATCGTCAGTGGTTTCCAACAGACAAGGTGGAAGGCAGACCCTTGGCCAGCTGGTCAACCCAAACATAATGCAGTCTGCACCGGAGGTGGGTCATTTCTAACATTCACACTGACTGTGAGGTGCTTTTACACTCAACGTATGTAACATTTAAGAAATGAAATAAATGCACTTCCCAGTGGGTGGATGTTGGCGGCAGCAGAAGCAGCAAGAGAAACCCCAACCCGGGAAAGAGCTCGGGGGAGGAAAAGGGAGGAGAGGAGCGTCACAAGTTGCGGCTCCAAGACAAAGACCTGCAGGAGATGTCCGACGGGGGCTGGTGCCTCAGCATGCACCAACCGTGGGCCACACTGCTGATAAAAGGCATCAAGAGGTGAGGAGCAAACAAAATCCCCAATGACCTCTAAAGCTAATTTACAGAATAAACCTGAAAAAGGTAAGTTTATGCCAATGAAGGCATTGCTGTTCATGTGCGTTTGTGGGTGTGCACAGAGTCGAGGGGAGAACTTGGTACACATCCCATCGGGGTCGTCTGTGGATTGCTGCTGCAGCCAAGACGCCCACTCCCCAGGAGATTGCTGAGGTGGAGGCCATGTACCGCCAAGTGTACAAGAAAGGTATACAGGACTGAATGCCCGTGAAAGTGATTATCCTCCACAAGCCTTGCACGCATCACTTAACAATAATAATAATTTTTACTCTTGTTTGATGCGCAGAGCCCAGTTTTCCTAAAGAATACCCCACCGGCTGCCTGCTGGGCTGCGTCAATGTGACCGACTGCCTGCCTCAGGAGCAGTTCAGAGAGCAGGTCAGTGAAGCGCTCAAGCGTTGTGTATTACTGCAATGTCACCTCTTACCACCAGATGTCAGACTGCACCCTATTATCAGACTCAGCCAGGGTACAGCGCTCCTCACTAGAGGCAGTATGCACCATAGAAACAACCACTGAAGCAAAAAATACAAGCCCGAATTATACCAGTTACCTCCCACCGAAATGGCTCGTTTATCGACATTGCATTGGCCTCAGTCAAATTTGTTTTTGCCGCATTCATAGAAAAAAAAGGTGTATTTTATTGTGTAGTATTTTTTAATTATATTAACAATATGCAGGAGATGTGAGTTCATGACGCCTTCGGATTACTACTCAAACAATGCTGCTTTCTATACTTTTCATTTACACGGGGTGTTAGGAGAACTCTGGTTTGGCTCTGAAAATGTGATGCAGCAAAGCATGGAGGAGCTCTGGGGCAGTTTAGCCAGTGCTGCCTTCTTGGACTGATTAACTATTAACTTGAGCTTTTCCACCCAAGTTGATTTAAGTAATTGCTGCTTTACCAAGTTTAAACTCTAAAATAAACCCCCACTCCCCATTCAGTCATCATGTGTACTGAGTAGCTCCCCCATTTTCTGTTAATGGAACACATTTAACTTAATTACATTGCCATCCTCTTCTTGCCTGTTTGCCTCTGGCTTGGGTAGAGATTGTCTGTTGTCCACTGGTCTCTTTCTGTTCCTTTTTTTTCCAGTGGAGTACATAATATATCTAATTAATCACTCAAGTTCCTCTAATAACAATTTGTCAATCAAAAGAAATTGAATAATAATGAAAATCATTGTTTAGGATAATGAACCAAATCTGTAATCAAGGCCACACCCTTATTTGATACACTGTCAGTCACTTATTATTTTCACATTGTGCTTCAAGACCTTATTTGTCGTGTCACACAGAAACGGACAGGCAGAGCTATGGGAGAATCCCGGGAAATCTGTATAAACACTGACATGTGTGAAACGCTACACATTATTTGAGCCCTGATACACGTCAACACATGCACTTGTATGCATTCATCAGATGGAGAGATGCTGATGCACATTGCATTTGGCAATGTCGGTACTCTGTTCCAGTCAACAGAGCCATGGAGAAAGCCATGATCCCCTTTGAGGATGTACTTTCATGTCCATGCGTCTCTGCACACATGCTTTAACATTGAGTCTTCCTACATGGAAACGGATGTCTTATTTGTCTGTGTTTGGGTACAATCAGCTTTGCACTGCGACACGGTTTGCATTCTGACCGCTGGGACCTGTAAGCTAAGGGCTTTCCCCTTTTGTACTCTGCCCTCATTCTCTCCTCCACCATTCATTCCACCCAGGGCTGTAAAATCATGTTTGCAAGCAGTGTGGCTGCCCTTTCATCCTGTGAAAGGGTGTGTGTGTGTGTGTGTGTGTGTGTGTGTGTGTGTGCGTGTGCGTGTGTGTCCACTTGCACAGAACAGCCATAAATAACACCCCCACCCAACACAAGGCCCCTCGGGAAAAAAAGGCAGATGTAGAAAATAGTGAAGAACAAGGGTGGCAAAGACCTAACGACGGTGCTGAGCAGTTGGTTACTGCTCATTCCAGCCACTGCTTTGGAAAATAAAGCAGAGACTGTTTGCCTGTTTTTAGCATTTTAAGCTGCCTTCCTTTTATGTGAGCAGAAGAGTGCATGTTCCGTGATTGCAGAGTAGCACACAGCTGAGCTGCCGGGCCGGGGGAGTGCGTTGCTGGCAGTTGTGAGTGGTTAAAAGGGGGCTGGTAGGCGACAGTTAGCCGTTATTCTTCCAGCTCTTCTTCTTCTTCTTCTTCTGCCCCCTAGTGATGTATGAAGTATTACAAAGTGTTGTATTGATCCACCCTCCATAATCTCGCACTCCTCCAATCTTCCCAGTTCCTACAAATAATTGGCCAGTCATTATCATCTGTGCTCTGCCTCTCCACCCCAGCAATGGGTGAAGATGTCTGCCTGACCTGCTGACTGTAGAAGGCAGTGGGGAGGAGGAGGGGAAGAGAAAGATAAAAAACTGACACTTTTTGCTGGAGGAGGCAGAGTAGGATAATTAAAAAGGATGAGCTGGGAGCCCCGGCCAAGATAAGCAGGTTTATGGGCGGCAGATAGGCTGCAGATGGTTAACGTCACACGTAGAAATGATACTCAGCTGTCCGATGTTTTAGAACTGAACATAAAACGGAACGTAAGTATATATTTACATGCAACATTCACCCACACATGCACACATGCACACTTCCCGTTTTTAAATGGGTCGCAGTGCCGGTGAAGGCACATTGCACCCCATACAGAGCTTGAATTGCACCATCAACTTCCTCCTGTGGTGAAATAATTGATTGGATCAATCTGCACTAAATAAGGGTCTGATTTATTATTTCCTCCGTTGCAAAGACCACATCACCAGCTGCAGAGCTGCACGTGTCGGTGAATACAAGTCAGAGGTCCTGTCTGAGACAGGCACGCTGAGAGCAAGACCGTCAATGTTCAGGATCGATTCATATGAAATGACAATGTGGGCGAGAAAGCTGTGTGTGTGTGTGTGGTTGTGTGTGTGCGCGTGCGTGCGTTATCAAATTGGTCAAGTACGCTATGAATTCCCTGATGATGAAATGTTGACATAGTAATGCAATAAGTTTTCACAGTGGTTTTGGCACAGTAATGCAGCCTAGTGATTCCCAGATAAGCCTGTTTTATTAACCTCGGGGCTGTTGAAGGCTGAAGTACAGCAGGTTCTTGGGCCCTCGTGCATATCAGAGAGACACATATTTGAGACATGCCTTTTGCGAGGTGGTTTACAGAAGTCGACTCAAACGGGTCCAAGGCTGACTGGCTTCCTCTTATCTATGAAACGTTCAGATATTGGTAGAATTCTGTTTTGAATACTTAAGATTATTGCATGTAGTTTTATGTGCAAACAAGGTTGTCCTTTCTTGCCTTGTTTGGGCATGCATGCATATATGTAACTATCATCTGCATAGAATGCGTCTATAGCAGTGTCATCTGCATAAAATACATCTATAGCAGTGTCAAAGGACATAATACATTTATAACAATATATTCTGGATAGAATAAATATGTAAAAACAGTATCTGTATTACATATTTTATGTTCAGGCTTCTAATTTGGCAGCCAACATGTGAGTGGGTCCTACGTTCCTAGATATTTATTCATATGATGTGAAAGGATTTTTTAGTTATCTCGTAGACGCATCTTCTCCACAATCTTGTGCTCAGTAAAGCTCCCACTGGTGGTTCCTGCGGTGTATGAATGAGTGTGAATGTTAGACGGTCCTGATGCAGGAGGCATGCTGGCCCCTGATATCGGTGTATGAATAATGAGAAACATGACATGTGGCGCTTTGGGTTGTTGGGGGAAACTAGAAAAGCAATATACAACTACAGTGTTTTAAAATATATATTAAAAAAATATATTATAAAAGATATATCTAATATATAGCCAGCTTTTTGAATCCATTTACCATTTGCTATTTTTCTTTCCCCAGGACGCTCGTTAACAGTCCTTCAGTTCTGGGCTGGTCTGTTTGCTTGCTTTGTACTCCTATGCTAAGTAAATAGAAATTATCTGTGATGCTCTCCTTTGTTCTCCTCTCTTAAGATAACAAAAACGTTGTCAACATTTTTGTTTGACAAGGTGTCCGTGTTGAGTGTTTGGTGCAGATTCCTGTCCTCAAACCTGAGTGCGGGATCTTCTTAAATATTCACTTTCAGTTGATGTTTTGGGTTGCTGTCAGTTTCCTAAACCGTCACAGGAGAGAACATCTTTCAACTTGTTGACAGGGCAGAGCCGTCGTAAGTGTAATATCTTTATAACATGTGTCACACTCGCGGGCCAAATCCGGCCCGCCAGATGACTTTGCTCGTCGCACCGCCACCCGTCCCAATTATTTTATTTTTTTAATGGTCTGGCCCCACAATTTGATTAGGGCCAGATACTGCCCAAACCTGAAATGAGTTTGACACCCCTGGTCTATGTCTTCAGGCGCGTGGGGCCGTTTCTCAGCGAGACGTGAAGCCCGCAACCGATCCGCACACCGAGTCCCGCCGTGCCGGCTAATTAGGGATCGGTATGCGTCCGGGCAGTTGCGAAATTTAGCGCTTTCTCCCTCAGCTGTCGGACCGCTCCAGACGTGTGACACTGTTCGGGCTCTTTTTTTCAATGGCGGTATGCAGCTTGTGCACAAATTAGAGGTCCCACCAGAAGTTTGGCATTATCCGTGGTCATTCCAGCCATAATTGGTCCGTTCAGCCTTATCTTTCCACACGGGGACATTCTGCTACGACCCTGTTCAGTTTGAACTTTTTTGTGCTTTTCTTTCTATCATCTGCATACACTGTGATGTGCATTCAGAGTATGCATTGAACAGTACCATCTGAATGCAGTATATTTGTATAGATACAGGAAAAACAATAAACGTAATTATTTAATAATAGCTGAGGTTCAAACTCTCATTGCCGGGTTCTCAGAACATCCATAAGCAATCTGCTCGGTCGACTTCAGCGTTCCAACCTATGATGAAAGAGTTCTGCCAGATCCATTCCCACAAGCCCATTCAAAACCTTAAACCCAACTAATGAAATACAGCTTGTATAGTCTTTTTGCAACAGAGTACATTTGGCTTTCTTGTTTTGTTTTCAAGTTTGGCTCCATGAGTACTCAACCCCATCTTATGTACGGTATATACAATACTGTACTGCGGCTACGTAGATGTTGGCACACCAGCGCATGTTGGGTAGCAGGAAGCCTAGGCTTGTGACGCCGCACATAGCTGCAAGCTTAGCCACTTATCTGCTAAAATGAGTGCTGGTTTCTGTGGAATTCCGTCTGTGCAAGCTCTCCCTCTGACCTCCATTGCTAAACTCCGAGTCTTGTTAGGCCGGCTGGAAGCTGGGACTGATGCCTGTGCTTCCTTGTGTGGTAATGTGATATTTATACGCTGAAAGCCTTCCTGCAAGCACGCCTCACAGACACTCGCACACCCACACACTCGGGATATATATTGGAGGCATTCCAAAGGAAAGTAAGTCAGGCGAAGCTATTTTTTTCTTCTCTGTTTTTCTCGGTGACATCGGGCGAATCCATAGCAGCGTCTGCCCCAGTCTCTTCCTACTCCCCTTCCCCCTACCTCATTCCTCAATCTTCATACACCCCCCCACGCTTTCCCTCTAACAGTATGTTTTACAGGTCGGCGCTGTGAATTTGTTTGTGTAGAAGTGTGACTGCTCAGCAAACCGGCACACGCGTTTGCACTTAACTCTCGATCGTTCTCTCGCTGCAGTCTTTTTCCGTGCAACCCCTTTTGTGTCACACGCACTCGCATTCCTCCTCTTCCTCCCTTTTCCCCTGCCGGGCAGTTTGCCATGACAGGGAGGTCAGACATCATGTGATTCTGCAGTGGTGTGGAGAATGCATTCAGTCCAAGAGTCCCCAGACACTGGGTGACAATCAACTAACCCTCAGTCACAGATTTTTATTTTTTTCCACCCAACAGCATAAAAAAAACTACATAGACCCATCTGCAAAACTAGAACCCGTCTGCTACACTGTTCAGAAATCCACTGCTGTCCTTAAAGCACTTTGAATGGTTCCTGCTGTTCCGTCACTTGAAGCCTCGTTTTTTTTATTATCTCTCTTCTAGTTTGTTCTGCCCATTTAATCGGACTTGTTCCTCGCGTAGCGTACGCCGATCACAGGGCCCTGGAACATAGATAAAAGGCAGCGCGAGTCATTTCAGGCAGCTCCCTTTGATGGTCTGAAAGACCGCAGTGTTGATGATTATAATAAAGAATCAAAGAGCGTAACTGAATGCCACGCTGTATGAAGTGTGACACTGGGTGCTAAACAGGTTCAAGTTATTCGGTCTTTATTCTCTCAAAAGGCTGCGATCAATATTGCTCGCTCAAGTCGGACCGCTTCCACAAATCAGAAGAAAAATGTTGCTGCGGTCAGGGACGTTACTCCGGTACAGTCAAAACATTTGATTCAGTGTTTGAGCTTCCCTGCGGATGCATTTCTTTGCAGTTGTTAATTTGAATATATGGGAAGGATGGGGGAGGGGTAGTGGAGCCAATCAAAAGAAATGTATCAGTACAATTCTGAACCGTTAACGGCTCAAACTAAAACCTTGTGTGGATAGAATGTTCAATTAGCTGTGGCTGTTTTATAGGTATGTTTTGTCATTTATTTTGTGTCCCAGCAGATGTAACTGGAACAGCCTCTTTTTATTTATTCAAAGCTCATGGAACATTCATCTGCTTCCCAGTTTGTGCTGTCTTCGATATAATGGCCTTGGCTGTGGTAAACAACGTTTGCACTAGTAAGGAAAAACGAGGCCGCCGCAGATCTTAATGTTGTGATTCATTTAGTGCGTTGCCACAGGCAAACTTTACCCCCCCACAATGAGCTTTAATGAAGCATAGAATCAATATGTTTGACATTTATCTCCTGTCTCCACATCTGGTGTTTGCTGTTGATGCCCCGAGAAGCCCCCCCCCCCCTCTCCCCTGATGAGGCCAATGTCTGTGCCAGAGCGAAGGTTGTGTGTGGCGCAGTCAAGTTAGTACTTCATAGTGTGCGAACGAGTTTCCCCCCCCCGCCACGGCGTTATCAGGGATTGGAAGAGCGCTCCGTTTTAATCGTTATTCTTGACGCCTGTTCCCATCCAAAATGCGAGGACAGGCACCACTTCACTCATTACCCTCGAGCTGATTTTGAGTGTTTCTGCCAGTATTCCCCAGGCATGCCTAAGCAATTGCTTCATGTCACACATGCCTGTGTGTGTGTGTGTGTGTGTGTTCATTTGAGAAGAGATCTTTATCCAGCCAGGCCTCCGACCCTGCAGCAGTATTAACCGCAAGTATCTCTCCTAGAGAGGCAGAGCCGGAGAGACACAGAGCGAGAGACTCTCTGCCTCTGCAGGGTCAGAGATTACAAACTCAATTGTCCTCCGCTGGATGACATGCCTGCTCAGCAACTTCCTGCTGGCGACATCAGAGGGAGGGAAAGTATGGAGAAAGACGGGGGGGGGAGGCGAGGAAGGAATCCCATGCATCCAGTGCAATCAATCTTTGTTTCTTATGTGTGCGGCAAACCAAAACCGCCCAGTGAGCCTGACTTGTTCCCATGTTATAATCACTATAAAAACCCAAAAGGAAGGTTATCCTATATGAGAAAATACAGCTTGTGGTTAATTTGGAAAGGGTTATTATTGACCTGTATTTCTCTTTACCCATTAGTCTTTTCTCTTCAAGAGCATATTTTTGGGATAACCATACTCACAAGGGTAATATTGATCACTGATATTGATATTTATCACAGATGTATCGTTCCAGTTAGTCGAAACCATTCATTATTTCTTTCATTATCTGAAACCTCTTTATAGAATTCCCCAACATGTAGGTTCTGTAAATTCTTCCATTACACAGGTTATTTTTCAAGGTTCGAGTGACACTCATGTTGAAGGTTATTGATTACATTATTTATGTGTAATAGGATGTTCATCCAGCCATCACCAATCTGGATCAGCTCTTGGATCACGGAGCAGCTGGAGGTTATCGTTTTTTCCTATCAATAAACCTGTCGCCATTATTGCATCACGTGCCGATCTTGATTATTCGAGCTGGCCGCTGCCGTTTTGCATAATCGCTGGATTTTACGATCAAGGGAATTGTAAGCACCTTTGGCGAGTTCAGCGTCTCCTCGAGTACACGGTTCTGATGTCGGGGGTTGGGAGGGGGGGGGGCAACTGCACGTGGAAACAATGAGCGTGAGTGGTTTGCATCTCACTGCTGTTGGACCCGTTCCTCCGTTCCAGCTCACGGGAGCATTTCTTTGTTTTCCCAAAGCAAGATAATGACGCAGAGGTGCTGATTGCTGCCTCAAACATTGATGGCGGAGAGCTGGCGCAGTTTGTCAGCTCCGATCGGAGTTGTGCTGGGAATAACTCCGGCGTTCCTTTTAGCCTCCCGGAATGGAACGAGACTTTGTAACTAGAGTCTCCGTACATCTGTTTGGTGAAACGCATTAAGGGGATCTTTCAAGAGGTTGGGTCCACAAGCTGTTGGCTCGCCGCCGCCAGCTGTTGTCGTGGGCATCAAGTGTTTGAAATGCCTTTTTTTTTTTGAAGAGTGCTTTCGCCTTTAAGAATCCTCTGACTTGTAAACTGGTAGCAAACACGGGCGTGGAAAATACCAGATGGAATCGAATTTTATCACCAATGAAGTTTTTATTTCTTCTTTTTTCTTCCCTCTAAAAGCTGGAGAGACGGGCGAGATCCTCCTTGTTCGCACTGGCAAGTCTGTGGCAACTGATGATGGTTGGCACTGGCAACTCTGTGGCAACTCAATGGCACCCCAGTGGCAACAGGAAACACTCGTTCTGCACTCGACCAGCTTCCAATTGAAATGAAACATGCCGCTCTGAGAGAAGATGGAGAAAACAGCAGAGAGAGCAGCGATCAAAGTTCTCAGTGGAGCCTCAGATCTTCATGGATTAGATTAATATGAAAACGAAAATAACAGCGAGGTGAAAAAACAAACTAAACTAAATCAATAAATATTCAGTTGTTTCTGTGAAACACAAAAACATGCACATCGAGTAAATAATGAATGGACTTCATCTGTTTCATTTTTATATGTAGTAAATACATATTTTGAAAAATAACACTTTTGGTGTTAATGAATCATTTGAACACATTTCATTACGCTCGATCTGGTGGAAGCCACTCGCTCGCCATTGCTTCCCACGAAGGAGGCTCTCGGCCCTGCTGAGCAGATGTGCCAGTGGTGCACCACTTTGTCACAACCGTTGTATTCGTCAGAACAACCCATTATTTTTTTGGGTCTCGGGTGACTGATGTGTTCATATACCGGACCGCTTCGTCACACTCGACGATGAGCTGAACGTTGCGGTTGGTCTTCGGTGGACGAGCGTCGTTAAGTCCCACTCGCCTAATGTCCTAATTGGGGGGAGTGTGCCTCGGTTTGAGCTGCTGTCGATTTTTAATGGCAGGAGGAGCGCGATCATTATTTTCAACGAGGCTCCAGCGACACGTGCCCGAGAGAAGCTGGGAGTTCCCGGCCCGGCCCATATGCACCGGGGTTCCTCCTAGTGATTCATTGCAATGGACACGAAGTACGACGCGCTTCTTCTGTGGTGCCGTGAGACACGCTTCATTCTAAGTTACGACTGATTATTTACAGAGGAGCGCACTCGTTAATAAGAAATGTTTCAGTTTGCAAATGGTTTCCTTTTAAATGTATATTGAGTCGTTAAAAATATTGGCAACAAGAATCAATAAGGAATTTGCAGTCTGAAAGATTCCACTATTTTCCTCACTGTGTGTGTGTGTGTGTGTGTGTGTGTGTGAGAGAGTGATTTACATGCAACATCATTTTCGTTCCCTCTCAAATTTCTTGTGGTCAGTGAAGCGAGAAAAAGATTCAGCATAATTACTCTATATTTCTGGCATTTCACATGTTTTTTTTTAACTATACTGTGCTGTTTTTTTATTTCATATGCGTTTTAGCGCGCCGTGTACTCCCGTCTTTGGTCAGGCCGTAGAAAGGAACATATTTATTCTATCTGAATTAAAAGGTTGATTAGTCTCATCAATCATTCTGGGTCCAGGCGTCGCTGTAATAATATTGGAATCGTCCAAAAGCAACCGAGTCACCCCCCCCCCCCCCTCAACACAAGCTTAAAAAGAGCTGTGGGACGTTTAAACGTTGAAGACAAAATAAGAACATTAACCAACATCTTTTCAAGATTTTGTCCAAAATCGTAATAAAATAAAATGTAAGTCTCTGCTGTTGGTAAATATGGAGAGAAAACTAAGCAGTTCCCCCCCCCCCCCCCTCCAACCCCGCTCTCCTTATTACGTTTGATGTGTAGAACGAAGAAGCGGTATTGACTGCTGTCCAATGGTGTTGGCAGTGATAACATTTCCCCCGAAGCCGTGCGAGTCGGACTGTAGTTCAAAGAGATTTTGCTTGATTTCTTTAACTCGACAGTCGTCGGGTTCAAATGAAAGTTGGGAATCGGCGGCTGGCTTCGTGGTCCAGAGGCCGCTCAGGACCGTGTTATTGCCACGTTTATCCATAGAATAAAACGCAGCATAAGCTCGCAAATACAGTGAAAGGTATAAATGAAAGGGGACGTGTAAAAGCATCTTATCTATTGTACGCTGTAGCACTAATCCGGGGGGGGGGAGGAGCCAGAGGACACCTGAAACTTTGATTATAATCAAGGGACAGGCTTCCTTCCGTGCTGCTTTCTCAAGCCCTGCTCATTGCCAGTTGGAAGATGGAGGGAAGAGACGGTTATTTCCCTCCGAGGCTAAATGGACACAGATGGGAAGGAGGGGGATTCGGGGAGGGGGAGGGGGGGGGGTTGTTTGTGCCCCAGCGTCAGAATATCAAAGCAAATATTCACCTTTTTTTTTATGAGCCGGACGCGTTCATTTACTGCCCGGTCCTCCTCGATCTCCGCGTTCTGAAATCAAATGGCGGCGTTGGAGCGGCTTCGTATCGGCCCTTTAAAATACGAGCCTCTCCGCTGGCAGCACCTGTGTGAAAGGGGAGCCGGATTTGTGGCATCGATTAAAAGAAGATTGTGATGAAACGAAAGTCGTTTTAATGCCTCAGATTCCCCCGGAACTTTTCTTTTGAAGCTTAAGTCTGTAAGCAGACATGGCAACTGTCTCCTCGGGTTCTCGTGTGTGTGTGTGTGTGTGTGTGTGTGCGCGCTAAGTAGAATGGTCTGACTGAGTGATTCTCTGTAAATTGCGGTCTATTTGTCAGATACTTAAAAACTCGAGTATGAAAGTAGAATCTACCTTTTTTTTCCCCCCCATGTTTATAATGTCTGAACCAATTCATTTAACATTGTGTAATATTTCCTCCCCCTCTGCTCTCTGTTGAAAAATGCTGCCGCACATTAGAAACCTTTTTAGGTGTTTTTTTTTTTTTCATTTTTCCAACTCTCGACCTACAGAAGCTTAACTGTGAGTGCGAGAGGAAACCTTTTGCCTTGGAAAGTTCCAGTGGTTTAGCCCGCTGAGTCTTTTAAAAAAAAAAAAAAAAAGAGGAAGAAATGTGACTGTTGTGAGGCTTGTTTTGTTCTCGCCCGAGGGCCACTGCAGGAGGTGAAGTCATAAACGAGGCTGTGAAAGTGGAACCGAGCTGAGCGAGGAAGTCTGCAAAAACACATGAACTTCACTCCACCTGTCAGCACCGCTGCTAGCTGAGAAGCTAACGTGTGACTCGCCGTCTGTCCCAACGACCAAAGAGCTGAATGTTCATGGTTAAGAGGCGGAGCGGAGCAGGAGCATTAAGTTAATGCCTCTGTGGCCTCACGGCACCCGTGGAATTTTGAACAGTGGGTTGGTGGCAGCTTCAAGTCCTTTTACACGAAGACAATAATTGCTCAATTGCTGACACACAGAGTTGCTACACATCAAGTGCACAGAGGCATTTTGGGTAATATCAGTTATTCCTGTGAGATTCCCCACTTGCAAGTGATTGTTTGATCCAAAAAAGACAAATGTCTCTTGTCACTCATTTCAAAGTGCAAACTTACATTGTTTTTTTGTTTTTTGACTCGTACTTTTTTGATCAATCACAAATACTTATACTGTTGTAAATTGTGACTTACAGAGAGCACTTTATTTTTTTTTCTTTTTCTCCAAGCCGCGGCGGTAATTGGGAACCCGAACCCCCCGGTGCCGAGGCTCTCATAATGAGACACGTCTCTCGCTGTGTCTGGGATATTAATAATGTAAAGAATTCGGTAGCCGGCGTCGGGGCACTCGTTGGATAATTAATGTCCGCTCTTCAAACTTGACACCGGTTGATTTCCGCAGGTGAAGGAGCGCGTTGAATGCTTAATCGCGGCGAGCCTTGAGCTCCAAACCAAAGGGACGGAGCGGGCGCCGCCGGCTGTTCGGGAGGACGAGTGTGACCTGAAGCCCGGGTCCGCTCGCGTGTTTGCGCATTTTCGCTTCCCGTTAAAGGCGTCCCGACGTGACCACGGGAATGTCTCCGCTGCCAGTGATTAAAAAAATGTTGTTTTAGATTTAAATGAATAAAGAAATAAGTATTTCCATAATAAAAATTAATCTTGCTGTCGCGCGGGGGCCATTTTTGACCCGATACACACTACAAGTGCTATGCCTACATGTGCTGTAGTGGCATGTGTTAATAATAGAATGTACCTTTTAATGCCGCGGCTGCCACCAGAAAAACAACACACAGATATTTTCCGCTTCCTGCTGCTGCTCATTTTCCCTTTCGAACAGGAAAAAAACGCTGTTCACGCCGTTTCCTGCCTTCCTTCGTGATGTTAAGCTGCTCTTAATGTAACTCAACACTTCCTGCAGATGTTTCAAAGTAAATGTGACGTGAAAAGATTATTTGTCGTGAACTGCTGGAAGGCCTTTTGATGTGAAACAGATGGAGGAGTAAGTTTGCACTGGAGCGTTTTAAAAGCAGACGGGTGGAAATCAAGAAGACTGGGGAGGACGCTGACATCGAACACCATCAACACGCAGATATCAAACCCTGGAATTAGAACAAACCATTCGGAAAATGCACAAACGATCTGTTTGCGGGGGCCCATATCACGTCACAACTTTTCCACACGACGTGAGCTGAATATTGGATGACATGCACGCAGCCGTGCACTCGACAAGTAAAAGATCAATGGAAAGGATCAGTAAACAAAGCTAATTGACTCATAATGACGTGCGGCGACGACGACCTTTCTGGTTTCCAGGAAGTCGATGGCGTCGCGGTGAATCCCGTTTACGCAGCACAGTGGCCTGCGTGGTCCCGCTGATCCGAGGCGGATTAGAGAACCGCCGGCCGGCGATCGGCGTCCGCACACGCCTCCCATTATGGTTTCCCCCCCCCCCCCCCCCCCCCCCATGCCGGGTGAAACAAACGTTCTCTTCTGGGAAGAACCCGTGGGATCCGTCAGAACCGGTTTTCTCCTTATACTCAATTGTCCGTCTCTCGACCCAAATCATATTCCTCATCTTTTGCCCCAAACCCCTTCCCCCTCCTTATTCCATCCTCCTCCTCGTTTTTTTTTTTATTATTATTATTATTTTTTTTTTTAAAGCCACATGCTCCCAGCCCGTCTGGCTCAGTTGCACCCTGCCAATGAAGGGCTTTTTATTGGGCTGAGATTGAGTGCAGCCAAGCACGGCCTGGGCTGGAGCCGAGGCTGGGGCCGGGGCTCGCCGTCCTCCAGACCCCCCCAACCCCCCCCGTCCCCCTCCCAACCCCCTCCCCGACTGCACAGCCCCACTCCAAATGCCTGTTCTGGTCTGGCCCTGTCGCCCAGAAGGAGATTACTTGTCTCTGCTGCCCTTAATTGCCGACAGCAGCTGAAAAGAGCCAGAGAGAGAGAGAGAGAGGGCGAGAGACATTGTAGAGAGAGAGAGAGAGAGAGCGAGTGGAGGGAGGGGGGGGGAACAGTGTTGGCTTGTCGAGTTCCTTTGACGTTCTCAGAGGTTTGTGTTCCCCGCTGTCGAACCCTGGCTCCGTCCTATTTGGGATTTAGTAAGATGGATTCTGTGTTCATCAAACGTTGGGAGGAACTCTCTGTATTTTTGGGGGAAAAAAAGAGAGAAAAGAGAAGAGTACATGGAAGGCAGATGAAGCGTTGGAGAAGGGAAGCGGGTCGAGAAGTGGACGCCCCTGAGTACTTTGTTGTGGTGGCGCGGGGGGGGGAGCGTGGTAAGAAGGACCGCGGCGCCCTCCCCCCCGCCTCGGGGGGGGGGGGGGGGGGGGCATGGCTATTTCCCTGAGCCAAAGGCAAACTTCCAGCAGCCTCGGCCCCCGCCAGCCCATTTCCACTTTCTCCAGTGAACTTGTTAATTTCACGTTATTGCAGTTGGTTTTATGTTGAATCCCCTCTGGCTGGATCCCAGCAAATTAAATGGTGGGCGGTTTATTGAGTTGTTCGGCCTCTGAAGGAGCAGCCGCTAGGATTTTCTTTTAGCTGTCATTGTAATATTCAGAGTTTTACTTGTTTACGGCGCGTCGCCTCCTGAACTCGTCTCGGCACGTAGAAACAAAGTCTGCACAAACAAAATGATGCCGTGCTTTAAGTCGCTTGTGCACTTGTACCGCTTCTCTATCCTCTGGCCCGGAAGAGTTGATGCAGCACAAAATATTTGAACTGTCTACAAGCGAAAGAAGGGCACGTCTTGGTAAATGTGCACATTCAGGTTGTTGGTGTCCGTATGAGACCATCAACACCGCTTTTTAGCGTCCGTACGGTACATTACAAGCTGCTTCCTGCCCACATTTAGCGTATCGCTGAGGTGTTGTAGCTGAACTACTGGTGACCCCTCCCAGTGCAACCATTGATTCACCATTGGTTCGTCCGAGTGGACCAACCAGGTGACTGACAGAACGCGGCAGCACCGTGTCCAACGTGTTTTCTTTAATGCACCTGTCACACCGCAACACTCGGGATCTCACGTTGCTACCCAGAATGCACCTTGGGCTGCAAAACGGACCATGACTGCTCACTAATGACTCGGATCGACGTTCGTTCTCACCTGCGGTGTTTCCAAGGTAATTCCACTCGACACTTTCTTAATTCGCCTCCTGCGTTCCTCAACGAGCTCGGCGTTTAATTGCGTTTGTCAAGCGGGTCCCACTCCCGAGTACATTAGATCCTTCCTGATGAATGAAGCTTTACCAAACGCTGCTTGTCACACGACTGCAATGTTTCATGCCCTTTTGATTTACGTGGAATGGAAACAATTAGGTTGGGAGGGGGTTATTGAGGCAAAGCAGCACATTCAACAGCTTTAAATGCTAATTAGCTAATGGCTGGATGGAAGAGGCGAGCGCCCGTTTCACGTGAGCACACACAGAAAACTGGCTGCAGCCACACACACACACACACACACACACACACTCATTTCATCCGGTTTTAGCGGGGGGACCACCACCATTTTGTCTCCCGGAGCGCCTCAGACATTACAGCCATCTTGTGTGCCGAGAGGTTTCATTTAATGATCTCAGATGAGGCTCGATTTCTCTTTTGCGGGAAGTGCTTCACTTTGGTTCCTTTTTTTAAATCATCTCTTATTCACACTTTTAATCACTGCTTGTGATTAGTGGCTTTAAGAAACGTCTTCTTTTACCAGCACTTCTTTCATCACCGGCTCACAGGAATAGTCTCATCACGGCATTCAAGAGTTCACCAATTTCTTTTTTTTTTTTTTTAAATGTGCTTTTGCCTTAATGTTCAGGTAAACCACTAGCACTCGCCCCCTTTCAGACATGATTTCGTACCATTGAGCTGTTTAGGTGGCGGCTTTTCATTCGTCGGTTTTTCTTTCACATGTTTCCTTTTGAAATTACTTGCACCAACGTTTCAGAATTCTCCTGCCGGGGGGGTTGAAGTCATACACGCACGAGCTCTGACAGGCAGGAAGTGAATTTGGAATGTGCAATTCCAAAAATGCACACTGGCTGCATAAATCATTTGATGGATATTCCTTTATTCAGTTTTACAAGCTTTAAATGTTATTTTATTCTCGTTGTACAACGACTGTAGTCCTTTTTTGCTCCATAACAAAAGTCAGTTTTCAAATTTGAAAATATGTAGATAACACCCATCGGTGCGACTATTGCTATCGTTTTAGTATTTATTTATTTTGAACCTCTGGTCTGCATGGAGCATGATCCGATTACCCCACTGTCGCATTTGGAACGACATTACAAACTAATCAGTTTACAGGTAAACCACACATGTCCCTGAACACGATGGCGGTCTGAGGTCATTTTGAGGTCAAACTAAAAGAAGCCATTCGTCTTTTCTAAATCTATTGGTATAAATTGTTCCAGTGTGTTAGTGGTTTTCCTGTTGATAACCAAAAAAGTGTTGTGTGTATTGTGGTGATTTTCTGAGTCAATGTTTCTTACCGTAGACAAAAATAGCAGCTGCCACGCTCATCACCACGAAATAATACCATCATGAAATAATGTCATCCACTTCAACGGCGTGTGGCCTCATTAATGTGTTTTTTGGGACTAATTAAGCTCTGTTACAAATGAAAAAAGAGTTTTCAGTGTTTATCAATCTGACAATTGAGAAATTGCCAGTGACTAATTACTAAACAATGCTAGTTTCCTAATTTGAGCCTCAGAGCTCATGTTAAAGTGCAAAATGTCATAAAACACAAAGAGTAGCTTCATAAATGGCTTTAAAAATGATCTGAATACTAATAAAGAATGTGCCAGATGAGACACGGAATGTAAACAGAAACGCCGATTATTTTTAAACAAAACGTTGGGAGACAAAAAGCTTTTTGTAGGATTGGATCCCGATAAGAAATAACACCAACCTTTGCCAGCGTTATCGCATGGCGACGCTCTTCCCGGCCTGCCGACCTTCATCTCTTTTTAACCCAGATTTTAAAACTCACACGGCCTCCAGCCGGCGGGGGAATTTCTTTCCACCTCTGACTGGGAGCAATCGGCGTTTTGGAGGGGGGGGGGGGGGGAGCTCTCGCGAGGTCCCCCATCGAGGCCTAACAACTCGCGAGTGTTTACATATTTCATCGCTCGCCGGTGAATTTGCTCTCGAGTCTGGGGGGAGGGGGGGAAACCGCACGGACGTTGCTGATTTGCCTTAAAAGCCCCAAATTTGTCACAACCATCGGTGCTCCTTTTTGAGGGAGACGGAGAGTGCGACGAAGAGGCCGTGGGCAGCCGGAGGAGGAGAGGAGAGAAGGGGGGGGGGGGAAGCCTGCTGTCACGAAGAGAAGCCGCTTCCCGGCCGGCTAGATGCAATCACAGGCTCTATCCGATAGCGCCGGAGGAAATTGGATGAGGCGAGAGCCGCGCCGGCCGCCCGGTGATGGGAAAGATGACTCCTTTGTCACTGTGTCAGTCGATTCCATACTCTCACCTGAGAGACCAATCAATAACGCAGGAGGGGGCGGGGGGGGGGGAGTTGGAGGTGGCGGGGGGGGGGGGATGCAGCTGTCAATTATGTGCTGTAAAACATCCCCTCACCGTCACCGGCGCTGAGGCATGGCGTGGCACGCCGCGTGCATAAATGTGTCATGGATATGGTTGAATGTGATGTCTCTCGGTGGCTTCCGAGGGATGCTTTTAATAAATGATGACACGTTGCAAGTCAACAGTTGTGTGTGTGTGTGTGTGTGTGTTTACTAGACAAACGCGGGAACGCCGCACATGTGGCCCTTCGTGATCTTCTCCGTGCGAGTCTCGTCAGTAGTGGATATCTGATGGATTTCGTCTCGTCTTCGCTGCGCGAAGTGGCGTAACAACAGCTCTAATTAGCAGCTGCATCATTAGTTGTGCAATTACAGAGCAGAAAACCCGGAGAGACTCATAACTATCGGTTGCTGTCGGGGCGCGAGGTGTTACATCAGGCGCACATTGGAGGAGATTTCGCTTGATGCCGGCGCATAAACAAGAGAACCACTGAATGATTCATAATCCCAGAAAGATTCACTGGGCCCAATCCAGCCGTGCTAGTTCTGTGCAAGATGGTGCTAAACTGCTCCTCTATCTCCTCCTGCAGCTCCCCGATACCTGTGAGGAGTCCGCTTCGCCATTTGTCTTCATCTGCACCAACCCCCAGGAGCTGCTGGTGAAATTCCCCATGAAAGGAAAGCACAAGATCTGTAAGTCCACCTCCTTTCATGTGAGGAGAAATGAAAATGGATGAAATTAGCCTCCGCATTATTCTGTCTTCTTTTTTTTTCTTTCTTTTTTTGTGCTCCCTGTATTTGGATGCACAAATGGACCTGCAGAAGAACAATAATGCCGGGGCCACATGTTCATTAATAAAACCGAATGAAACAAACAACTTGTTCACACACACACACACACACACACACACGTGCAGGCAGCCATCTGTGGACGGGCTTTCAGGTTGCCCGGGGGACGAGCCGGTCCTGGATGCGCGATGCTGTTGCTGTATTGTGTGACTCAAACACACATTTCCCTCCGCCGCTGTAGCTGCTGCTGCAAAACCTGCGAGTACCTGCGAGCTCTTTTGTTAATATTTCAAAACCCCTGAAGACTTGTAGTGGAGTGCTTGTGCAGCTGTGCCTCACATCTTTCTAGATTGATGGATGTGAGGGGCGAAACGGAGCCGGAGCTGTGTTTTTATTAACTCCCCATTTGTGTGAATATGGGGATAAGATTTTTAGAGGTTTAGTGCAATGCACGACCGGTGATGAAGCATCAAACGGAGCGCTTGTTGTCACGGACTTTCTCCAGGAGCGCGTTGAGTTTGAACACTGATACAGACGATTTCAGAAGACCCTCTTTATGTGGTTCACGTCTTCCTCTCTGTCTTTTTAATGGGTAATTCATTTCATCCTAACTGCGTTTAGCATGGTGTCGAATGAAAGGCTCGACCCGGTGAAACATGCTGACGCGTCGTTCCGGGCGGGCTTGCTGTCGTAAGCACGGATCGCTGTGGGGGAATCTGGGCTTACATTATTTAGACCTACAGTAGCGAGTGCTTTCATGAATCATCTTACTTTCCTCTCGCCGGTGAAATGAATATGGCTCTGTTTAACCTCCCCCCTTGGAAATTGTTCAGCATTAATAGTCTTTATTATTAATTTTTACAGTAACTGCGGCGTTTTTCTTTTCCACTGCAGTTGTGATCACTCACGTCTCTCTAAGGAGGGACGAATGTGCAGATTTTTCTAAAGAACACACTCGGGTCAGGCTTTTCACACCCTGTTTTAGTTTAGGTGAGCCTTTACATCATCTACAAAAACATCATACCACTTTTATTATGAACTAGTGTCATAACTCGCTATGAGATGCAATGGTACGACGCAATCGTACATCACACCGCCGTTTAGTAAGTAGTTAAACCAAATGAGTTAATATCAAAACTTTAACAACACGGGAGCTTAAATACAGTAACAGTAACGGGTCCTTTAAGAACCTTGGAAATGCTTTTTGGTATCTCATAGATTGTGGGTAATACGTATCTGCGTTTATAATTCCTGTCACCTTTCTTCATTCTCTGCATGTGAACAGTTTTGCATTCCGTTGATCGATGCCGTACGCATTAGCCGGGGTATTTGGAGCGGTTTTGCCAACCCGCCGGACCCGCACAGTCCAGCCCGTCTCGCTCTTCGGTCCCCGGCTAGCGTTTCCCCTCCTCTCGCCCTCTCTTCCACCTCAATTCCCGCTGCATCTCACGGGTCAAGGCATTGCTGCTCATCTTACTCGGGGGGGAAGGGGGGGGAGGGAGGGGAGGGGGGGGGAAGGGGGGGGAGGGAGGGGAGGGGGGGGGGGGGGGGGGGGGGGGGGGGGGCTTAGCACGAGTATTTTTTGCTCCCCCAGCAGCTTACAGCGACAAGATCCTCTTGTCGCTGGTGTTGCCCGCCATCTCATGCCTCATCGGAATGAGCGGGAGGGGGGGGGAGGGAAGCTGCAGTGCCTCCGCCTCCCAGCCGACTCGCGGCTTCATTACATAACGTGCACAATTGTTGTTTCTTGTTAAACATTCATGTTGTGTGTCGTAAAAAGAAAAAAACACTTTTGTGGCTACTGAGGTTTATTCTTTCAACCAAGAAAATCCTGCAGTCATGTTGTGGAAAAGTAGGGCGTCTTTTTGAAGACTATTAGAAGGTGACGGACGAACTGGCCTCGATGTTGCAAAATATCCCGTCGAAAATGTTGGCAGGAATATTTGTCCAGGCTTTATTTATTTATTTATTAACATCCCCACTAGCTGTTACCGTGGCAACTATTACTCTTCCCGGGGTCAATTTAAGATAAACATAGGGGACATAACTGCTATAATCCCCATCCGTTAAAGTGGGTATTACTTTTATTTCATTCGTTGTTAATCTGTTCGCCATCAGTGAAGAAAAATACATTTTGGGATAAGTGCTTTGATAGAGAGGTTTTTTTTTTTTTCTCTCCTCTCACTTTGGCTCTTTTGCATGTTGCGCTTGATCGTTTGCAGCCGTCTCGCCGGCGGTTTTTTCCTCTTGTAGGGTCGGCAGTTCGAGCAGACGCTCTGCTTCCCCCGGCTGTGCGGCCACACGGCACGTTATGGCGAGGAAGCAGAGCACACCCACGTATGGATGATCATTATTGGGAGCTTTCGGCAATTATCCGATAAAGTGATGGCGTCTCTCTCTCTCTCTCTCTCTCTCGCTCCAGTCAGTTTTACAGTTGGCTTTGTGGGTAATATGTTAGGCTGTGCTCGACGCAGGTTGATCAGTTATTACCCCGTGGAGTCTGTGACATTTAAAATGGCATGCAGCCAAGGCTCACTCCCTGTAATAAGGGATGTGCATTATGGTTTATGGTCACATCCTGTGAACATTTGTATCGATGTGGGTGTGTGTGTGTGTGTGTGTGTGTGTGTGTAAGCTTCTGCGTGAGCTGAAGGTCAGTGTGGATGTGTTGAAAGCTATTTGGCTCCCTGACATGAATCCACGTTTTCCTTTTTCTTCTCCTTATAGCCGGGCCTGTGCTCGCCGTATGCTTTTAAATATCCTGACATCCTCCGTGTCACGTGACTCGCTGTGTGCGCAGCCCCGTCGTAAAAGTGAAACCGCCAAACCCTTTTCTTCATTTTGGCTCTGATGTTAAACGACAAACTAAACTCGCTCTCCACCCAGAGCTGAATGAATAGTTTCTTCCTTTTCCGGTAAACGGGCCAAAATACCAGCACCCTTTCATTTGATCCTAAAGGTAAAAACTAGGGCTGTCAACATCAATGCGTTAATCTATCCGATTAGTTTGGCCAGATTAATGCAGCGACATTTTTTTTTGTTTACTTCCGGTTTACTTTACTTTTTTCTTTTTTTTTCATTGTAAGTAAAACAGAGGCGCAACATACAGCAAAGAACAATGCTGAGGAATTACTCCATGCGTCAAACAGAAGGGGGGTGAATGTCAAACGGACCACTTGACGCACTGCTATAGGCTAAGCTAGCTGCTAGGCTAAGCTAGCTGCTGGGCTACTTCCATCTCAACATCTAACGTTACTCAGTCTGCAGATGGACCACCACTGCGTCCCTAAAAGACCGTGGTTTGAAAACGTCCTGCTAAATGTGGGGACGTTGTTGGCACCTTAAACAAAGCCGTTAAGTTGAGAGCAAAGTGCGCGAGGACAGCAGGAAGAGTCGCTAGTTCAACCCGGTGGAATTCTGCCTCCGAGATGATCAAATGTGTGTCAATTTGTGTGTGGTTGTAAAATACACACTCTCTAAAGCGATTACTCATTACTTTTAAGATTTAGTCTTTAGAAGAAAAGCAAACAATATAAACAACATTGTAACAACAACAACAACATTCATTAACCGAGATTAATGAATTTGCACAAAATGTGCGATTAATTAGATAGGGCTGTCGATAGACAAAAAAACAATTAGAAAAATAGAAGTCTATAGACCATAATTATTTATTTAGTTTACATTAGTTTGTGGTGGTTACGCTCTGTAGTTCATTATTTAGTAGCAGAGGGGGATTCATTATTTAAATCTCTTATGCTAAATCGCAAACCTGTTGGAGGAACCACAGTTAGCCACCAAACATGTTTGAATGTGCGATGGCAACTCCTCTGGTGAGGTAGGGAGTTTCCCACATAACACAACGCCCCTTATGTCATCTTAGACAGAATTTTCTTAGCTGAACTTTCAATGCATTCCATTTTTTCTTTTTTCTTTTTTTGAAACACCGTCCGGTCCCATTTGAATTGGTCGACGGCAGCCCCTCCCTCTCTGCGGTATGAGGTAACCTGAGAATTTCGGTTGACCTTCCTCTCGTGATGCCTCCAAAGAATTGAAATCCTATTGCTCCCAAGCATGAAGGGTGGATACGAGGAGTAATGTTCCGTGAGTGAATCAAATGGCTTAAAGCCTTGTTTAAAGAGTGCTCGACCAGCATGAACTGAAGAAGAAAAAAAAAAAAAAGTAGTCCCATACGGAACTGACTGCCGCACTGAATTAGACAAAGAAAAGCAAGCGTTCACGTTTTCCAAATGCGGCTGATAAGCTCCAAGGCATCTGATGCCTTTTGTTCCATCTCTGGATAATTTAGCAGGCTTCAAAGTACGGGGCTACTAGTAGATACGGCTAGAATGTTATCACGATTTTTAAAAAAGAATTCTGCCCTGTAGGGTGCATTTGTTCTCCGAAGATTCTTCCAGTGTAGGAACAAAAACAGAATGTCCTTTAACAGCTTTTAGAGCTGAAAAGGTCATCCCGAGTGATATTACATATGAATTCAGTGAGTGCTTCCCGAGTATTGGCTTATCTTTCTCTGTAAGAGATTAGTCATTCTGATGGCTCTCCAGCAGATACAAAGGAGCTCTTCTTTTTTCTTTCTTTTTTCTTTGCTGAGGTTTGATACAACTCCGGGGAAGGAAGTCATGGGTATAATTACTAAGATGAGAAATTCCACTCCAGCTTCAGGTCGTGATGAGATCTTTTTCATCTCTACCGACGTAAGTCTGTGACATATAGATAATCTCAGAATCACCGGGGACCAGAGTCATTTCAAAGGACCGCAGGGTCGCCAAAGGCCCAGGGCGCCAAAATCGTTTTTCTAATGGGCACCAGCAATGTTTTCCACGCCCAAGTATTGATGGGAAACACTTTTTGGAGTATTCCCTCACTTAAAGCAATGTTTTTCAACATATACAATCATTTGTAGTCATCCAAATCTTCCAGTATCACAGTTTTGTAAATATATAGGCTTCTCTTGGTGTAATGAATAGTAGATGATATCCCTTTACTATTACAGATCGACAGCCTAAGCCTGTTCTTATTTTGGGTAGCAATATCATTTAAAATAATTTATGCATCATAAGGAGTGTTTTTCCATTTTCTTTTTGCCATTTGAATGTCGCTCTCACCTGAAAAAACAAATTGCTTAAGTGATCAAGCTGAGGAATATATTGTGGAGCTCAGTGAAAACAAGGGCCGGGTTAATTACAGACCTCTTTATTTTAATTTATGCAGCCATTAATGGCCTCAAGACGTTTCAGTGCTGGTTGATTTGGTGATATCTGGGGTTACCGACGGTAAAGGCGAGTGCTGTTCAATACTAGCAGCAATCACTCCTCCAAAATCGACCTGCAGAGAACTTTGATGACACCAGCGTTATGTTTACCGGCTTCACAATAAAAGCCTCCAGATCTTGGCCTATTTGAATGCTCTTAATGTGAAGCAGCAGCGATAGGAAGTTTGAATTGTGAATGTCGAGTCAACAGCTAGTGACAGACCTCAATGACCACAGAATGAATACAATATTGACATTTTGGACTTGGAGGGGCTGGCAATGAAAAAATGTCTAATTGAGTTGTAATTGGAGAATTGCTGCGATAAATATTCTTGATATTCAATAATAATATATCATAATCATAATGTCTAATCTATTATTCTACAGCTCAAATTCTGGTCGAATTTTCTACAATTAACTTAAGTCACCAAGTTAATGATTAGTGGATGGTTATGTGGCTGATATTTGCAGAATGTGTATCTAACACTAAGCCTCATAAACACGAGCAATACAGCAGCGACGCTAATAACAACAGAGTCATGATTCCCGCTAAAAAATGCAGGCCGCTGAATTCCAGCACAATACATATTCAACGGCCTCATGGGAAACGCTCGGAGCAAAATAATCTATATTTACTTGTTCCTGTGTAAGAGCAACGTGCCACGGGACGCGTGAGGATACATCACATGTAGCTGATCCTCTTTATTCGTTTGTCACGCATTCGACGTCGAGCGCCTGGTGCACGTCGCCTCTTCCGGGCTCCCCCGTTCAATATCATTTGCATCTTCATCGCATGCATTATTAGCTGTTGCAATATGCATGGCTCTCGTCCCTCAGGTTGCACCGCGTATGGAAATAACACAATATATTGCCGTTGAATGTCCCTCCACTAACCCATCGGCCGCACTGTTACCTTGTGATTACCGCTTTTGTTTTTTTATGTGAAATTGCGGCACCGTGGGATTGCAAATGGAGCGAGCCAATTACCTGACAGACGTCCACCTTCTCTCCCGAGGCGGTACTGATTTTTTTTTTTTTTTTTTTTTTCATGTTCTCTCATTTCTCCCCCTGCGCTCTTCCTCTGTCATCCGCGGCTGGGAGACAGAAAGAGGTTAGAGCGACGGAAGTCCTTTTTTTAAAAATTATTTATTCATGGATTTTTCATTTCATATTCAGTCTTTTTTTCTTCTTTTTTTTCTTCCCCCGGACTATCTGGGTGCAGAGTAGAATTTTATGCCTTGAAGGCCCAAAAAAAAAAAAGAAAATCAGGTTTCAGCTCCAATGAGCTCAGCGGATGAAGGGAGGAGAGAGGCACAGGGAGGGATGGAGAGGGGAACAAGAAAGCAGGGTTTCATGTGTTCTTTAGTAAATGAGAGGCAGGCCTTGAAGGTGACAGGCTGTGTTTATTACTGATCTGTCAGCCGGTTAATGGGGAGAGGAGGAGGGGAGAGCTGTCGAGGCAGAGACCAGAGCACACAGGCATGGGGGGCGGGGGGCAAGAGGGAGCCCCGAGCAATAAACTCTGCCAGGCTGGATGCGCTTGCCCTTACAGATTCACTGACAACACTCACACTGCACGCCGCCGCGTTCACCAGAAACCCAGTTAGTCCGTAACAGAGTGCTTTGCTGTATTGTTGTGAAAACTGTGCTTTTTTCTTTTCATCTGCTTTTTCTTTTTATGCGTTCTGCACCCATGCGACGGGCTACAATTTAATTTTCCGCATGCGTCTGCGAGGGTCTGTGCAGCCAGAAATGTACGCCTTGGAGTGGCCGTACCCAGAATGCAGTGCCAGAGGACTGCATGACTGGGTGTTTGCTTCAGCCTCAACTAAAGCTCCAGTATGACCCAACTTGGATACAGAATAATGACAAAAAGATGGCTATTATGAAATGGTTTGAGGTTTTAAGTCACTTCTCGCTCCGTCGCCACAAAGATACCGCTGCTTGTTGTAACAAATGGATTTATTCTTCCTTATCTCTACTTGGCATGGTTGACTTCGTCAGTCACCGTTACAAAAAAACCCATGTCAATCAGCATTTGGCGCGCCGGTGTTTTCCACAGTGTCATGTCTACAGCAGGAATAGCAACGCGTTCTGCAGAATCTGTTGACTTGTTATTTAATGGCATGCGATTATCGCGTGTACGTGTCTTTGCGTTGCTATGCGTCTTCACGCTATCGGTGCTGCTGCAGACGTGTGACCAGCTTTGTCAGGAATATCCACGTTACTGCAGTGTTGATGCCTGAGAGGTCTGCAGCCCGCAGGTTAAAACTGATTTAGTCTTCAGGAAGGTACCGTGGATGAAAGGGCAGCAAGGAGAGCAATGTCTGTTTCATGGACTCGGCGCAGTGGCTTTAAAAAAACCTTGGAAGCAAATTATTTCCCCCTTTTTTTTAACGTAGTGGGAGGACAAAGAAACCTCCAAAAGCTTTTTTATTTTTTATTTTTTCCAGGCTTTGGCCCATCGTAAGTAGAGTTTTTTTATTCTTACCTCAGGCTGATAAAGTGCAAAGCATTCATCCTCAGTGGAGTGTTTGAACGCTGATCATCTCCTCTCACAGCAGCAAAGCGCATCGCGGTGTCTTCTCGCGTTGTAAGAGCCACGGCACCTCTGGGCGAGACGCACAAAGCAGCGCCTACTCCTGGCTGGAGTTCATCTCCGTGCTTTTTTCGTGTGCTTTGTGAAATGCGGGTAACAGACGTGCAAATGTCACCACCGCCATTTTACACATCTTGGTGTTTCTCCTTAGTGGACGGACCCTTATGTTGGGTTTTCTTTTGTGTTCCCTTCTTTCTTTCCCGTCTTTTCGCCCTCCTCTGTCTTTGTCTCCGTCCTAAGACCTGTTGGAGTAATCAATCTGGATCGGCATTGAGAAGGAGCGAGTGGGGGGGGGGGGGGGTGCAGACAGATGTGCTTTGCAATGTGATCGATGTCCTTGATTTGTGAGAGATTACTTTGTGCGTGTGCGTGTGCGTGTGTGTGTGTGTGTGAGTGAGAGTGATTTGGAGGTCTGCTCGCTAGCATGGATCCAGTTGGCCTGCTCCCTCGACTTTGTTCATTTGTCAGGTTAAGAATGGAGGATCAATATGTGGATTATTTGCACAGTTCGAGAAGGTGACGGAGGTGAGGATGTTAAACGAAGCTCGGCCAGTGAGTCACTTAATGTGCTTAAAAGGCCTCAGTGGATTTTTTTTCCACACAAATGCAAAGTGAATTCTGCACCAAAGTGAAAAAATGAGTTCCTCGGCCCCCGCAATGGAATCAGAATTTTTCTTTTTAAATCAATACTGATCATTAGATGTAACTTTCTTTTATGCTACAGGCAATTTAACCCAAGATTATGTTCTTAATTTAAAAGCTAGACCGTCTAAGACCTTGTGTTCTTACACTGTTGGTCAAACGGAGAAAAGTCTTAAAAGATCCACTTCCAGGCACGTACTGTTTGGCTTCTAGATCATTTGGACATTGAGTCCCGGACATGTCGCATGTTTTGTGTGCATACACTTGTTTGTATGAATTATTTCGTGCGCATTCTCGCCCATAAATAGTTAACAGGAGGGCGGTGCAGGAATGCAGCAAAAGCCCCGAGGCCCCTGGATGCAGCAGTTATACGACCACTTGCCCCCTCCCCACCCCCCCCCCCCCAAGGCCCTCCGCTATGTCACATTATGAATCTATAAGCTGCTTATGTTATTCCAGACTCAACATGCTCATACACGTGGGGCACGTTCTGCAGCAGTCAGTAGCTGTAAAAGGTGATTTAGCTGAAAATTTAATGGGTTAAATTGAGACGAGTATTTCTTTGACATTTTTATACGCCAACCGATCGATCAAATCCCGAAAGGCGAGTTGATGTTCTCACATCGCTCGTTCCGTCAGACTTTATCTTGCCTTTGTGTGTAATACGTACACATTGATTGGTTGTATATGATCAGCAGCCATTTATTGCCACGTATTCTACAACGTAGAGGAATTGGTCTTGGTGATATGAGATGGTGCGAATACATAAATAAAACAAGATCATGTGAAATGCAATAAAGATATACAAGCAAAAGGACGACAATATTACATTAAGTACATTAAAACGTGTATGCATGTTCATATGTTCACATTTCCAATGTAAATGCACTGCACACAACCAAAGTGGGGGGTTCTTTCTAAATCACACAAGCAAAGTCCAGTGGGAACAGGGCTTAGAAGCTTGGAATATACATTTTATAGATCCAATAGGACAAAGAAAACCAGCAAATACCCACAATGTATCAAATGGAATCAATGAGTAAAGCGTCTACCTCTTATAATCTAAATCCTGACCCATCTCTTATATTTCCCAATGCCTCCAAAGAAGAAACTAGAAAGATAATCCAATTTGGTTTTATCTTGATTTGATCTCAATTTCCCTCTGTTGCAATGGAAAGTCCAAGATGAAATAGTCCAAATAGTAATGAAGCTGTAGCGTCTGCAGCCAGTTGGGTGTTTTTTTTCCCCTCTTCCCTCGCTGCATGTTTAGCTTGATCCCTTCAAATTCACTTCCTACTTTGTAACCAGAGGCAAGAGCCCTTGACTCGCTGCCCCCACAGCCACGGCCAAGGCTGCCATTTAAGTTGTGATTAAAAATTAATGGCTGAGCGAGGATCATCGGAGGGGGGGGGGGGGGGGGGGGGGTAGAAAGAAAGAGACAATGCTCGAGCAAGAGGGGAGCGGCTGAAGGAGAAAGGGAGCAGGCCTGAGCAGCAGCTGCTCCCCGATGGAGGGTTGGAAGGTCTCCTTAACAACTCCGCAGTGTTTAACTGCTCCTCTCACACCCCCCATGAATATTGCATTACCCCACTATCAGGCTCCTTGTGTGCATACCGCCCCCCCCCTTACACACACACACACACAGATTGTGGGGCAGACCTACAGCCCCGATGCGTCTGAGTTGAGCCCCCCCCCCACCCCCCACCTCCTCACACAAACCAGAGCATAATTGGCGGACTGATCCAGAGAGCAGCCCCGTTTCATTGCATGTCAGAAGCAATTAAATTTCAGCTCCATAAGAGTGGATCAGTTACAATTGTTACTTTTTCAAATGTTTTTTTTAAGTAAACGTTTTCCAGTTGTCGGGCAGAAGAAGGACGAGCGGGCGGGTGGGGTTTGCATCAATGCGCAGTTGCGGTCGGCGGTTGAGTGCGTTTTGGGGTCCCTACGGGAAGGTCAGCGGGACGAAAGGGCAATCGCTTCTGAGTCGTGGCGGGGGGGGACCCAACAATCGGCGCCGTTTCTTCACAGAGCGGAGCAGAAATGCCACGAGGCCGCGCCAGGGCGCCGACCTGGACCCGCGGCGGGCGATGAGCAGCGCCACTTGCGTCCCGGCCCGGCCCCCTTCTCTGCCTTCTGGCTTCTTTCTCCGCACCGTTTCATTACGGCATTTCTCAGAGTCCATCACCCGCTGGTACGTGTTCTCATTCAGTCCTGCCAGCATTGTTCCCCTGTAGTACGGCTCCTTCGGGGATTGCAGCTCTTGAGTGCTCGGATTGGAATGGCTACCCATTTAAAAACATGAAATAAGAGTGGAGGGGGAGGGGGAGGGGGGGGGGGTGTTTCTCCCCCCAGTTTTGCTTTTATTCGCATAAAAGTTGAGATTTTTGCAGATTTCAACATCATTCTTATCCGTTATGGAAATAAATTAGTCGCCAATTAGGGCTGGGCGATAAATCGTTGTGATAATCCGTCTTTTAATGAAATCATCAGACAAGATAATACACAATTGTGTTGTTCAAATTGCTAATTCCAAGCAATGATTATGGGAATACCACCAAGTGGTTAAGTCCTAACTATTCAACTGTGTGCATGCACGTTAACGTGTGTTAAACTTTCCTTCTCGAATTTCAGTTGAAACCGTTTTGTACCAAAGTTTTGATTTAATGAGAAAAGTACGTCTGTACGCTGTTTCTCTCCGCTTCGACTTGTATGCTAAGCTAAGCTAAGCTAATGGACGAGTTAATGCACAACTGAGTCCGAGAGATTAGAAGAATAGTTACATTTCAATTTCTTAGACTGAAGTGGCTCAACCGCAGTGCACAGCGCCGTTAAACCAAATACTCCCTTCAGTAATGACGCTGAACCACACTTCCAACTTGACTACGTTGAATGATTGATACGACTGAACATGAGGGTTTGGATAAGCACCATTTGAGTGAGCCATCAGTACCACATCTTAATAACCTCTTCTAAGTGAAAAGCCTTCAGAACACATTTAGACCCGTCGACAACAACTCGACTTGATACGAGACGCGGGATTAATCAAATCACAGCTCTTTCCCTGCCATCATTTGATGACGCATAATATAGGGATTTGTCTCCATGGTTCCTCCGCCGTGCGCATTCGTTTTTATTGTCTTGATCAACGTGTAAAGTTTCCGCTGCTGTTCCGTGACTTGCTGTTATCTATGGTACCGATAAAGAGGGAGCCCAGCTTAGAACGTCAGGGTTAAGATATAATCGGATTTGTAACGTGCACCTGACGCCTCCTCCTCGTCACCCACCCTCCTGCTCCTCGCCCTTATTCCACGCCTCTTACGTAATTTGTTAATTCTGTCCTAACTCCCGCCGTCGCTGTTCTTGCTTTAGGTCTTATTTGCGACGCTAATGAGGCGAGGCAGTAAGTAATGGTTTGTGGAGCGGCGGGGGGAGGGGGGGGGGGGCTGCTGTCTGTAAAGATGGAGATGTGCTAATATAATTATGACGCGCAGTGTAAACGTTACAAAACCAGAAGCGCGCGCATTCGGTTTGAAGTCGTCGCAATTTCTACATGTTGAGCCGTGATCATTTGGGCCGAACCGAATACGAAGGGGTTGACTTTTGTGTCAAAGGCACCGTTCATACATCATTTGCTTTGCATATCTCTTTTGGGGGGTTTTTCCTCGTTTTTGGGGTTTTTGTCGCCTCATCTGTGGGGAAAGTCATGGGAGAGAAAAGCTCCGGTAGCACACGGCTCTGTGTTCCCTTTCAGTTCCACGTTCAGCGTGAGCAGCAACTTACAGGGTTCGCCCTTCTCCTCTCAGCACCGGTGTAGGAGCCCGTATGGTTCCTGATTACGGCAACAAGTCGGCAACCGTTACTCGATTTCACGCCGCGTCACCAAACCGGGGCAGCTTTTAGTTTGCACAGCTCCGCGCTTATCTCTCTCTCTCTCTCTCTCTCTCTCTCCGCCCGCCCATGTGATTAAAATTAGCGTCACGCCAATAGCAAAGGAGAGTAAATGGATTACCGAGCAAGCGCAAGCAGAACGGACCCGGAGGATCCAACTCTGAGATGTGCGCGCGAGGTGTTTCACTCATTGTTTTTTCACTTGTGTATTTTGTCCCTCCCCCCCCCCCGTGGAGCTCTGTTTACAGTTGGTGTCGTGCCAGCCTCGGCTCTTTTGAAAGTTGAGCGCGTGCACACGTACGAGCTTACCCGTGCTCCCTGAGCCATTGTTCCTACAAGCGAGCGGGAATCAGACGATGCAATGTTGGCAACAAATGTTGCCCCCCCCCCCCCCCCCGGGTTACAAACTGCTGAATGGAGCACTCGGAGAATAGTAAAGGCCCACTTAATGAATCACTGGAGCGACGCACTCGGAAGTAGAAACAGGAAGTAGATTGGCTTCCTA